>NC_092268.1:9869087-9876587 GCF_036320965.1 Panulirus ornatus
TGGTAATTTATACGTATGTATATATATATATATTATTTTTGATCGAGTTTTTATGAGATTTAAAATTTACGATTTGGCAACTTATCAGAGGGAAGAGAGGGGTATAATACGACCTGAAACGTACAGGTGAGATTTGAGTCATTATATGGGGGATTAACGACCATAGTGCAAAATTAGTATTTCGTATAGAATATATATATATATATATATATATATATATATATATATATATATATATATATATATATATATATATATATATATATATGATTAACAATGGGGGGAACAGACATATTTAGACTGAATAATGTATCTGACGTATACATAGACAGACATACAGACACATAGACGCTTAGTCACACACACACACATACACACACACACACATACACACACACACACATACACACACACACACACACACACACACACATACACACACACACACATACACACACACACACATACACACACACACACACACACACACACACACACACACACACACACACACACACACACACACACACACACACATACACACACACACACACACACACACATACACACACACACACACACACATACACACACACACACACACACACACACACACACACACACACACACACACACACACACACACACACACACATACACACACACAAAGACTCTGGCCAGGCAGAAATCCAGCAATAAAGAGACGAACTGGCATCTCGGGCGTCCACTATAGTTGCCAGGAAGTAAATAAGATGGTTGGGTGGGAGGGAGGGGGGGGGGTGTGCGTCTGTCAGAAAACAGGTGGCGGGAAAGAGAGAGAGAGAGAGAGAGAGAGAGAGAGAGAGAGAGAGAGAGAGAGAGAGAGAGAGAGAGAGAGAGAGAGAGAGAGAGAGAGAGAGAGAGAGAGAGAGAGAGAGAGAGCTCGGAGAATGGCAGGTGAGAGCTGGGAGAGTGGCAGGTGAGAGGTGGGAGAGTAAGGAACCTTCCGGCACGTAATTGGGTAACGGGATGAGAGGCAGAAGGGCGTAAGCCGCCTTAGGGGATCTGCTTCAAATTGAATTTCTTTTTCTTTACAATCCAGGGAGAGTAGGGCCTGGGAGAGTAGGGCCTGGGAGAGTAGGGCCTGGGAGAGTAGGGCCTGTGAGAGTAGGGCCTGGGAGAGTGGGGCCTGGGAGAGTAGGGCCAGGGAGAGTAGGGCCTGGGAGCGTAGGGCCTGGGAGAGTAGGGCCTAGGAGAGTAGGGCCTGGGAGAGTAGGGCCTGGGAGAGTGGGGCCTGGGAGAGTAGGGCCTGGGAGAGTAGGGCCTAGGAGAGTAGGGCCTGGGAGAGTAGGGTCTGGGAGCGTAGGGCCTGGGAGAGTAGGGCCTGGGAGAGTAGGGCCTGAGAGAGTGGGGCCTGGGAGAGTAGGGCCAGGGAGAGTAGGGCCTGGGAGCGTAGGGCCTGGGAGAGTAGGGCCTAGGAGAGTAGGGCCTGGGAGAGTAGGGCCTGGGAGAGTGGGGCCTGGGAGAGTAGGGCCTGGGAGAGTAGGGCCTAGGAGAGTAGGGCCTGGGAGAGTAGGGCCTGGGAGCGTAGGGCCTGGGAGAGTAGGGCCTGGGAGAGTAGGGCCTGAGAGAGTAGGGTCTGGGAGAATAGAGCTTGGGAGAGTTGAGCTTAGGAGAGTGGAACTTGGGAGAGTGGGATCTGCAAGAGTGGGGCCTGGGAGAGTAGGGCCTGGGGAAGTAGAGCCTGGGAGAGTGGGACCTGAGAGAGTGTGGCCTGGAAGAGTGGGGCTTGGGAGAGTGGGGCTTGGGAGAGTGGGGCTTGGGAGAGTGGGGCTTGGGCGAGTGGGGCTTGGGAGAGTGGGGCTTGAAAGAGGGTGAAGAGAGTGTAGGAGAGGCTGGAGAGAGTGGTGGGGAGAGGGGAGATGAGTGAGTGGTGGGGAGAGGGGAGATGAGTGAGTGGTGGGGAGAGGGGAGATGAGAGAGGCTGGGGAGAGTGGTGGGGAGAGGGGAAATGAGTGAGTGGTGGGGAGAAGGGAGATGAGAGAGGCTGGGGAGAGTGGTGGGGAGAGGGGAGATGATGGAATGCCGGAGGAGCCAATATTGTTATGTGTGGGAGAGTGGAGAGGGGAGAGGAGGGGAGGGGAAGGGGGGTCGCCTTTTTCTGGGGGTGAGGGGGGGTGTGTGGTTTAAGGGAATGGCGAATCTAAGTTTTAAGGGAGGATTTAGGGAAAGGGGAAGTTTAGGTAAAAGTGAGATCGAGTCTTATAGAATATAGACAAAATTATAGAAAAAGGAAATTGGTCAAAATAGGGAAACATGTATCGAAATGGGGAAAAATTGGGGGGGGGTTTCAGGAAATAAATGGGGGAAATTGGGGGGAGATATCTTGAAGAGAGAGAGAGAGAGAGAGAGAGAGAGAGAGAGAGAGAGAGAGAGAGAGAGAGAGAGAGAGAGAGAGAGCTTAATGATAAAGAACGCCTGTGTGGCGAGGTAGCGACGAGAATGGATGAAGGCAAGCAAGTATAAATATGTACATGTGTGTATATATATATATGTATATGTCTGTGTATGTATATGTTCGTGCATGTATGTATGTATGTACATGTATATATATATGAGTGGATGGGCCATTCTTCGTCTGTGTCCTGGCGCTACCTCGCTGACGCTGTAAACAGCGATTAAGTATAATATTTATCATTTAAGTGAGAAGAGAGAAAAGTCAGAAGAGTTTTGAGAATCACATCTGAACAAAAGCCAAAGAAATATTTAGAAAGATTAAGAAAGCTAAAGAAAACGTTTTGCTCATTGAAAACGGAGGCTGTACCTAGCCAATGTGCTCGTTTTCTATGTGAACATTTTTAATAGAAACTTTGAAACCAGCAAGTTCTGTGCAATATTCTAAATCAAAACATGAAATTAGAAAGTGTGACTTCTTTAATTTCTTTTGTGTGTGTGTGTGTGTGTGTGTGTGTGTGTGTGTGTGTGTGTGTGTGTGTGTGTGTGTGTGTGTGTGTGTGTTCTGTGTCTGTGTGTGTGTGTGTGTGTGTCTGTGACTTTACAATCCCAGATACAGTTACAGAAAACGGTTTGTAAGTGGAAGAGCGGTTAGGGAAAATGGTGTGGTAGTGTAGTAATGTATGGAGAAAACGCTCCCACATCCCATTTTCGTCCAGTGAAGTGACCAACCGTAGTTAATTGTGAAATGGAAATCCCAAAAGATTTAACTAAGTCAAGGAAGTAATCCACAGTGGATATATTAACCCCTGGAAAGGAATAGTAATCCACTGAAAGGGAGATGGATTAATGTGATCCCATTTGAATAATCTCTAATAGGATTAAATCCCTTTGAAACTTGGGAATAATTCTTTAAATTGGTTGAGTTATATATTAATGATTATTCGAGAAAACAACATGTGTAGTGTGTGAGATATATATTCAGAAAAAATGAATTGAAAAATTGAAAAAAAAAAATTTTGTTAAAATTTTAAATTTTTCGATTTTTAAGAAAATTTGATTTTTTTTTTTCTCTCTCTGAAAAAGGTGAAATAATTCGCTAAAACGACTGGATTATCAGAAACTAGATAATTCATGAATGAAATTACTGTCGTTAGAGGAATATTAATATGACAGTACCAGTGAAGAATGATGAGAACACAGTTAGTGAAGTGTGAAGAATTTTTTGAAAATTGTAGATTTCATGAAGATTATGAAAGAAAATGGATGAGAAGTGGAACACATTCATATCCATAACTAAATTGCTGATGTTTCCAATTTATTGTCGTCTTCTTTATACCTCTCATACACTGTATTACTTTAACTTATTTATTTCTGTTTCATCTTTCGCATCTCCATTATCTTTCATTCCTTATCTATCATTATAATTCTCTTCATATTTACTATAATCCTAAATTTTATTCCTAATTTATAATTTCTAATTATTGATTTTTAACTCCCAATTTCTTTTTCTTATCCCATTTTCTCTAATTATCATTACATCATATTTTTTTTTTGTCTCTTTTCTTATTATTTTTACGTCATTCACAAATGTTAGTCATTTAAATTTCTAGATTTTTTTGGTGGGTTAGATTTGCATAAGATATTCATTTCATTCTCATAATTCTAAATCTTCTTTCATTTATTGGGGAATTTATTTATCTATTTTTGTTTATTCTGCTCAGCTGGTGATTATTTTGTTTATTTGTTTGTGATTTTTAATTTCGTCTGAATTTCTCTTTTCGTGGGTTTTCACATCAATATTTTTTTCATTTTCTTAATTTCAATCTTTTTTGATTTGTCTGATTTTCCTTAACTCTTCTGTTTATTGCATCTTCATTTTTCTCTTTACGGTTTCACGTTTTCTTTAAGTGCTGTGGATATTTCGTTTTCTCTTTGTCTTGTCCAAAATAGAAGTGCTGTTCTGTGAATTGAGTTGATTTCCCATTTTTCATGTCATTCCAAACAAATCTCTGGTTTTCCTATATTCGTTTAGTAGATTTCCCGTTTTCTGTGGTGTATTAATCGAGTATCCTGTTTCCGTTTTCTCTCATTTGCAATTTTCTGAGTAAGTTGTCCATTTCCCTGTGTAGCAGGGAGGTCAATTTCCCGTTTTTATTTCGTGACTGTGCAAATATCCTGTTTTCTATTTGCGGTTGCCCTTGTCAATTTCCCATTTTCCCTGTTTGAAGAGCTTTTACTTTTCGTACAGTAAATTTAGATTTAGAAAAAAATTCTTACATATTTGTTAATAGATTTTCGTCAGAAATTATTGTATTTATTGTGAACAAGTCTTCCCATTTTCCAACCATTACTTATCTCATTTATCAGTTATCTAGATGAGAGAGCCATAAATTTATTCGCCCACAGTTTCGCTTTACGTTTTCCATTGCTTACACCGTATCCGTCACATTTCTTCCCGTTTTCTTTGGTCGCGTAGTTCTTCTGGTTCAAATCCCGTTTTCTTTACGTGCGCTTTCTGATATTTCTTTGTCGTTGCTGACATTGCCTGTTTTCTGTGCCTTTAGCATACGATTTACTTTGATGAAATTGGTTTAATCTTCATTTTCTGTCCATTTGTATCTCCCATGCCAGGGGATATGTCATAAATCTCCATTTTCTGTTTAGATCTCTATTTTCTGTTTAAATCTCCATTTTCTGTTTCTCGTTTTCTATTATTCTCTTTACTTTTGAGAGGCATCTGCGTGCCATTTTCTGTTTGGTGTTGCTTCCTGTTTTCTTCCCGCTGAACCGACACGGCTCAACCTCCCCCTCTCGTTTTCTACCCCAGTCTGACATTACCGTTTTCTTCACGCCGTCTTACTGTCACGTGAATCCTCCGTTTTCTGTCTGTGGTTCACACCTACCAACCAGTCTTACTTGCTCGAACTACTCTCTCTCTCTCTCTCTCTCTCTCTCTCTCTCTCTCTCTCTCTCTCTCTCTCTCTCTCCCTCATCCAATCAGCTCCACCCCCCGTTTTCAAGAGACCAGACCCCATGGCGTGTGGTGAGGGTGGATTAGCTCGCCTACAATGTCTTCACTCCATATACCTACCATGTTTTGCACTGGTAAGATTCAACTATATATATATATATATATATATATATATATATATATATATATATATATATATATATATATATATATATATATATATATAGTAGTCACATGTTTACCCCAAATGGCGTCATAGCTACGTCTCTTCGTTGTATATCAAGTGACTGTTATATTTCTCTCTTGTGTCTCCCCTGATGATGTGATTATGACACGAAAGTGCACTTGGCAACTTATCCTGTTTCATTTTCCCCATGGACTCATAGGAATATATATATATATATATATATATATATATATATATATATATATATATATATATATATATATATATATATATATATATATAAACACACTGGTTTTTCAAGACAGTTATTCTATGTATGTACATTGTATTTACCCACAATTACTTTCCATATTTAACCACTTGTCTCACTCAGGTATTAATGTAATTGTAAATGATGTTGTTCGTCCCTAATTACCCTGGTTACCTTGCTCGTTATGTTGTTGTCTCGATGTAAAGTGAATATTAAGTTCAGGGAAGGTGGGGGATGGGGGGGGGGGTGTTTACATGTGGTGTGTGTGTGTATGTGTGTGTGTGTGTGTGTGTGTGTGTGTTTGTGTGTATGTGTGTGTGTATGTGTGTGTGTGTGTGTGTGTGTGTGTGTGTATGTGTGTGTGTGTGTGTGTGTGTGTGTGTGTGTGTGTGTGTGTGTACTGGTCATTCCTCTCTCTCTCTCTCTCTCTCTCTCTCTCTCTCTCTCTCTCTCTCTCTCTCTCTCTCTCTCTCTCTCTACGTAAGAGAGAGAGAGAGAGGGAGAGAGAGCTTATTTCCAGCTGGAAGTTGGGAAATTATCACCCTTAGCTACACACACACATAGAGCTGATCGGTGCCAAGTATACCACTGTAATGCCGCCCTCACCCCCACCCTATATAAACCCATATAAACCACATAGCTAAGGTAGAATACCTATATAAACCCACCCCTCGCTCACACCCCCCCACAACCCCCAGCTATATAAACCCAGAATACCCCAGCTACAGCTATGAGGGCCACACCCCCCCCCCTCACCCCTACACCCCACCCCATACACCCTCTACACCCCATACACCCCACCCCCTACACCCCCTACACCCCATACACCCCCCTCCCTACACCCCCTACACCCAATACACCCCATACACCCTCTACACCCCATACACCCCCACCCCCTACACCCCCTACACCCCATACACCCCCTCCCTACACCCCCTACACCCAATACACCCCATACACCCAATACACCCCATACACCCTCTACACCCCATACACCCCACCCCCTACACCCCCTACACCCCCCCTACACCCCCTACACACCCCTACACCCACCTCCCTTAATCAGGTGGCTAAGAAGATGCAGTAATTACCCACGAGATGACATGAAAGGATCCGTCGTTGTGGGAGGGTAATTAGCTGGGGGTAATTAGCTGGGGGTAATTAGCTCTAGTACACTTCGGTTGTTAATGCTTGCTCTTGGCGGGTTCTGTCGTACCGTCGTGTTCAAGGGTCGTATACCGTCGTGTTCAAGGGTCGTATACCGTCGTGTTCAAGGGTCGTATACCGTCGTGTTCAAGGGTCGTATACCGTCGTGTTCAAGGGTCGTATACCGTCGTGTTCAAGGGTCGTATACCGTCGTGTTCAAGGGTCGTATACCGTCGTGTTCAAGGGTCGTATACCGTCGTGTTCAAGGGTCGTATACCGTCGTGTTCAAGGGTCGTATACCGTCGTGTTCAAGGGTCGTATACCGTCGTGTTCAAGGGTCGTATACCGTCGTGTTCAAGGGTCGTATACCGTCGTGTTCAAGGGTCGTATACCGTCGTGTTCAAGGGTCGTATACCGTCGTGTTCAAGGGTCGTATACTGTCGTGTTCAAGGGTCGTATACCGTCGTGTTGAAGGGTCGTATACCGTCGTGTTCAAGGGTCGTATACCGT
>NC_092268.1:9884087-9921587 GCF_036320965.1 Panulirus ornatus
CATTTGCTCAAGGAAAATGATTAAAAAAACTAATAGATTTTTAGGTAGATAGATAGATAGACATATAGAAACGTGTTAACGTGTTCGACCAAGTTTTGTGAAGTGTTAGATGGTTTTCATTTGTTTTGTTATTGAATATTTCTCTAAATCAACAAAGACAAAATATTTTAGTTATAGTCTGAATGTTAGATACATGTCTAGGGTGTAGGTGTAGGCAAGAATAAAACTTAAAGGAACTTCACATAGATACACCAGGGGGCGACATGTTGCTCCAAATGTATTATTATTATTATTCGTTGCAAAAAAATATACATAATCATGTCATGGACGTAAATATAATATTAATGAACTGAACTCATAAATTGATTATTATAAATAATCGTTAGATGATTAGATTATTTATCATTTAACTTGGAATTAACACAGGCAACTGATAAATGGAAACGTACATCAAGCGACGTAAACACAGATCAGCTGATCGAAACCGCGAATCAGCTGATGGATGTAAACATAGATCAGCTGATGGATGTAAACATAGATCAGCTGATGGATGTAAACATAGATCAGCTGATGGATGTAAACATAGATCAGCTGATGGATGTAAACATAGATCAGCTGATGGATGTAAACATAGATCAGCTGATGGATGTAAACATAGATCAGCTGATGGATGTAAACATAGATCAGCTGATGGATGTAAACATAGATCAGCTGATGGATGTAAACATAGATCAGCTGATGGATGTAAACATAGATCAGCTGATGGATGTAAACATAGATCAGCTGATGGATGTAAACCATAGGTCAGCTGATGGATGTAAACACAAATCAGCTGATGGATGTAAACCATAGGTCAGCTGATGGATGTAAACATAGATCAGCTGATGGATGTAAACATAGATCAGCTGATGGATGTAAACACAAATCAGCTGATGGATGTAAACATAGATCAGCTGATGGATGTAAACATAGATCAGCTGATGGATGTAAACATAGATCAGCTGATGGATGTAAACATAGATCAGCTGATGGATGTAAACATAGATCAGCTGATGGATGTAAACATAGATCAGCTGATGGATGTAAACATAGATCAGCTGATGGATGTAAACATAGATCAGCTGATGGATGTAAACATAGATCAGCTGATGGATGTAAACATAGATCAGCTGATGGATGTAAACATAGATCAGCTGATGGATGTAAACATAGATCAGCTGATGGATGTAAACATAGATCAGCTGATGGATGTAAACATAGATCAGCTGATGGATGTAAACATAGATCAGCTGATGGAAGTAAATACAAAACAGCTGATAAATATAAACATTTAGCCATTTTCTGTAGATACCTGGAGGGGGGGGGACTTTACTATTGTTAATAAGTAACTTACAAACTTTATAAAGTAAACTGGTAGAATGGAGGCTGATGTACGTAAACACATAGATCTTATATGATATAGGTTTATAATTCTTATATGAAAACATACAAAGGGACTGATGAACTCATATACGCCTAAACCTGACCCAAAAAACCCCATCTTGACTACACGAAGTAATGGTTCCATAGATTTAAAATAGAAAGACAGAAAAAACTATATTATTACTTGATGGTAAAGGTTATAGCTGCCTTCCATGACAACACAGCTAAGACACACAGCTAAGACGAGGGTAAGAGAAATCACTAACTGGCAACTGGATGGTTAGGTACAGTGTTCGATCTGTCTCCGGCCTAGACTTCGGCTTGCATTTTGTTTCCTTAAATTTGTTTGTGGTGATATTTTAATGATCCTGGCCATGTTGGTGATTTGAAAAAAACATGGCTTTCGGTAGTGAAGATGGAGTCTTTGCTGGTGGTCTGAGAGACGTTATTTAAGGGGAATCGAACGCGGTTGTATTTATATATTTTTTTGGTATCGGCAAAGGATACGAACGCAGACAAAAACAAATGCACACACACACACACACACACACACACACACCCTACCTTCTCTCTCTCTCTCTCTCTCTCTCTCTCTCTCTCTCTCTCTCTCTCTCTCTCTCTCTCTCACCCTAACTTCTCTGTCTGTCTGGCTCTCTCTCTCTCTCTCTCTCTCTCTCTCTCTCTCTCTCTCTCTCTCTCTCTCTCTCTCTCTCTCTCTCTCTCTCTCTCTCTATCTATCTATCTATCTATCCATCTATCTATCTATCTCAGGTCGGGACACGCAAACGGATCATCACAAGGAATAAAAACATATCCCAAGAATTTTATTTTTATTTTTGTTTATTTGTGTTTGTTGGAGTGTTTACTGTTGTTGTGGTGTTGGTGGTGGGGTGGTTACTGTGTTGGAGGAAGGGATATGGTGGTGGTGGGGTGGTTACTGTGTTGGAGGAAGGGATATGGTGGTGGTGGGGTGGTTACTGTGTTGGAGGAAGGGATATGGTGGTGGTGGGGTGGTTACTGTGTTGGAGGAAGGGATATGGTGGTGGTGGGGTGGTTACTGTGTTGGAGGAAGGGATATGGTGGTGGTGGGGTGATTACTGTGTTGGAGGAAGGGATATGGTGGTGGTGGGGTGGTTACTGTGTTGGAGGAAGGGATATGGTGGTGGTGGGGTGGTTACTGTGTTGGAGGAAGGGATATGGTCGTGGTGGGGTGGTTACTGTGTTGGAGGAAGGGATATGGTGGTGGTGGGGTGGTTACTGTGTTGGAGGGCTAGTGATGGGGATGTTGGAGGTTGTTGTCGTGTTGGAGGGACGGTGTTGGGGGGGGTAGGGGGGGTGTTTAGAGGAGATGTGTTGGTGGTGGCGAGACTTTGCGGCTGTGAGAGAGAGAGAGAGAGAGAGAGAGAGAGAGAGAGAGAAGGTAGGGTGTGTGTGTGTGTGAGAGAGAGAGAGAGAGAGAGAAGGTAGGGTGTGTGTGTGTGTGTGTGAGAGAGAGAGAGAGAGAGAGAGAGAGAGAGAGAGAGAGAGAGAGAGAGAGAGAGAGAGAGAGAGAGAGAGAGAAGGTAGGGTGTGTGTGTGTGTGTGAGAGAGAGAGAGAGAGAGAGAGAGAGAGAGAGAGAGAGAGAGAGAGAGAGAGAGAGAGAGAGTAAGAAATTGAACTTCATATACGACAGGACTGTTTTCATGGTGGGGGGGGGTGTTATCTCCCCCCCCCCCCTCCTTTAAACATGAACCCTTAACCATGAAGATAAAATATAATAATAATAATTCTTGTATTCAAAAATTATTTATAATATTTTCTAAGTTGTTTTGAACGGATCTGAGTGAAGAATCTATGTTCAAATGTTCACACGTACGATATAAAGGGGTTATGGCACAGTGGTTCAAAGTCTCGCTTTGTATATCCACGTTTCACAGGTTCGAATCCCTAGAGGTTTTGAATCGAATGTCTCTCGTATTTGTGGTATGGCCAGCATGTGGGTTCGAATCCCCTATGGCTAAGTTACCTCAGCAGGTTGACCCATAGTCTATGTGGGGTAAGAACCCTGGTTGTGTGTGTTACATTGGTTCGAATCCCGGCAAGATGGTTCGAATCTTTGGTTCGAATCTTTGGTTCGAATCTTTGGTTCGAATCTTTGGCTCGAATCTTTGGTTCGAATCTATGGTTCGAATCCTTGGCTCGAATCCTTGGCTCGAATCTTTGGTTTCGAATCTTTGGTTCGAATCCTTGGCTCGAATCCTTAGCTCGAATCTATGGTTCGAATCTTTGGCTCGAATCCTTGGTTCGAATCCTTAGCTCGAATCTATGGTTCGAATCTTTGGTTCGAATCTTTGGTTCGAATCTTTGGCTCGAATCTTTGGGTTCGAATCCTTGGCTTGAATCCTTAGCTCGAATCTATGGTTCGAATCCTTGGCTCGAATCCTTGGTTCGAATCCTTGGTTCGAATCTTTGGCTCGAATCTTTGGTTCGAATCTTTGGTATGGCTGTGGGGGGGGTGGGAAGGGGGGTAGAAGACCCCCCCAAACCATCGTTAGATAACCATAAATTAACTAATTATTTTGTTGATCACCAATTTATCATAATCAAAGTGATAATTCGTTTATCACAATCAGATAATTACTCACATAATCGCCTCAGTTATCCTATAATTCGGTCCTGATTGGGCCTAACTACAATGGCCTCGTTGTTGACGCAGATAATCATCGTTAACTACCCAGGCAAACTGCCCAATTAACTACAGAAACCACACTATTGTTAAGGGAGTGGGTAAGATTAACGAGTGGTTAACGAAGACGAGGAGAACGGCCCCAGGTGAACACATATGTCCACATCTCCCCCGGTCGTTGAACCGACCGGCTGAAAGTGAATTCTACGGAGCCAACCCGCCGTTTTCTGTCAGGCGAAACGTATGAGAGAAAACGTGATATGGGGAGGGAGGGAAGAGGGATCGTTCGTGTGTGATTAAATTGATAATATGTTGTGATAATGGCGAGGTAGAGAGTAAACAAAGTGATAATGATAACTTAATTAAAGATAATAATTAATTAATTATTATAAATAAATGAAATCTTGTTTATATTAGACGTGGAAGATGGAAATTAATGATGGAATTCAGTTATGGAATTCAAACCCAGGAAGATCCATGTTTACCACAATTATTAATGTATATTCCATAGAATAAATAGAAATTAATGTTTATATATAAAAAAATAAAGACATTATTTTTAATTGTCTTTGTTTATGATGGATGAATCGTGATGTATTAAATATATTATTTTCGTTCTGTTATGAACCAGGTGTTTTGAGGCAGCGTCCGCCATGGTTGTGTGCTCATGTTGACGTCCCTCACATGTTTGTGTGTTTACGTGTTTGTTTGTGGCCATGACTGGTCATTAGTGTGATGATAATGACCCCTCATTAACGTAGAGTATGGTAGTGTGGTGATGAAGGCTCTGTGTGTCACGTGAGGTTCGGTTACTGGAACATGTGTTACGTTACCACACATATTACCTGAGGTGGTGTGTGGGGGGCTCTGTTGTCTGGCCTCTGTTGGCCCGGCTCGGCCCCAGCAGCTCTGTTGGCCCGGATCGGCCCCAGCAGCTCTGTCAGCTCTGTTGGCCAGCTCTGTTGGCCCAGCTCTGCCCCAGCAGCTCTGTTGACCCGGCTCTGTTGGCCCAGCTCTACCCCAGCAGCTCTATTGGCCCGGTCTGTTGGCCCAGGTCTGCCCCAGCAGCTCTGTTGGCCCAGCTTTGTTGGCCCAGCAGCTCTGTTGGCCCGGCTCTGTTGGCCCAGCTCTGCCCCAGCAGCTCTGTTGACCCGGCTCTGCCCCAGCAGCTCTGTTGGCCCAGTTCTGTTGGCCCAGCTCTGCCCCAGCAGCTCTGTTAGCCCAGCAGCTCTGTTGGCCCGGCTCTGCCCCAGCAGCTCTGTTGGCCCGGCTCTGTTGGCCCAGCTCTGCCCCAGCAGCTCTGTTAGCCCAGCAGCTCTGTTGGCCCTGCTCTGCCCCAGCAGCTCTGTTGGCCCGGCTCTGTTGGCCCAGCTCTGCCCCAGCAGCTCTGTTGCTCTGGCTCTGTTGGCCCGGCTCTGCCCCAGCAGCTCTGTTGGCCCAGCTCGACCCCAGCAGCTCTGTTGGCCCAGCTGTGCCTCAGCAGCTCTGTTGCTCCGGCTCTGTTGGCCCAGCTCTGCCCCAGCAGCTCTGTTGGCCCGGCTCTGTTGGCCCAGCTCTACCCCAGCAGCTCTGTTGGCCCGGCTCGACCCCAGCAGCTCTATTGGCCCAGCTCTGCCCCAGCAGCTCTGTTGCTCCGGCTCTGTTGGCCCAGCTCTGCCCCAGCAGCTCTGTTGGCCCGGATCTGCCCCATAGGCTCTGTTGGCCCAGCTCTGTTGGCCCAGCTCTGCCCATAGGCTCTGTTGGCCCGGCTCTGTTGGCCCAGCTCTGCCCCAGCAGCTCTGTTGGCCCGGCTCGACCCCAGCAGCTCTGTTGGCCCAGCTCTGTTGGCCCAGCTCTGTTGACCCAGCTCTGCCCCAGCAGCTCTGTTGGCCCGGCTCTGCCCCAGCAGCTCTGTTGGCCCAGGTCTGCCCCAGCAGCTCTGTTGGCCCGGATCTGCCCCATAGGCTCTGTTGGCCCAGCTCTGTTGGCCCAGCTCTGCCCATAGGCTCTGTTGGCCCGGCTCTGTTGGCCCAGCTCTGCCCCAGCAGCTCTGTTGGCCCGGCTCGACCCCAGCAGCTCTGTTGGCCCAGCTCTGTTGGCCCAGCTCTGTTGACCCAGCTCTGCCCCAGCAGCTCTGTTGGCCCGGCTCTGCCCCAGCAGCTCTGTTGGCCCAGCTCGGCCCCAGCAGCTCTGTTGGCCCAGCTCTGCCTTAGCAGCTCTGTTGGCCCAGCTCTGCCCCAGCAGCTCTGTTGGCCTAGCTCTGCCCCAGCAGCTCTGTTGGCCCAGCTCTGCCCCAGCAGCTCTGTTGGCCCGGCTCTGCCCCAGCAGCTCTGTTGGCCCAGTTCTGTTGGCCCAGCTCTGCCCCAGCAGCTCTGTTAGCCCAGCAGCTCTGTTGGCCCAGCTCTGCCCCAGCAGCTCTGTTGACCCGGCTCTGTTGGCCCAGCTCTACCCCAGCAGCTCTATTGGCCCGGTCTGTTGGCCCAGCTCTGCCCCAGCAGCTCTGTTGGCCCAGCTTTGTTGGCCCAGCAGCTCTGTTGGCCCGGCTCTGTTGGCCCAGCTCTGCCCCAGCAGCTCTGTTGACCCGGCTCTGCCCCAGCAGCTCTGTTGGCCCGGCTCTGCCCCAGCAGCTCTGTTGGCCCAGTTCTGTTGGCCCAGCTCTGCCCCAGCAGCTCTGTTAGCCCAGCAGCTCTGTTGGCCCGGCTCTGTTGGCCCAGCTCTGCCCCAGCAGCTCTGTTAGCCCAGCAGCTCTGTTGGCCCTGCTCTGCCCCAGCAGCTCTGTTGGCCCGGCTCTGTTGGCCCAGCTCTGCCCCAGCAGCTCTGTTGCTCTGGCTCTGTTGGCCCGGCTCTGCCCCAGCAGCTCTGTTGGCCCAGCTCGACCCCAGCAGCTCTGTTGGCCCAGCTGTGCCTCAGCAGCTCTGTTGCTCCGGCTCTGTTGGCCCAGCTCTGCCCCAGCAGCTCTGTTGGCCCGGCTCTGTTGGCCCAGCTCTACCCCAGCAGCTCTGTTGGCCCGGCTCGACCCCAGCAGCTCTATTGGCCCAGCTCTGCCCCAGCAGCTCTGTTGCTCCGGCTCTGTTGGCCCAGCTCTGCCCCAGCAGCTCTGTTGGCCCGGATCTGCCCCATAGGCTCTGTTGGCCCAGCTCTGTTGGCCCAGCTCTGCCCATAGGCTCTGTTGGCCCGGCTCTGTTGGCACAGCTCTGCCCCAGCAGCTCTGTTGGCCCGGCTCGACCCCAGCAGCTCTGTTGGCCCAGCTCTGTTGGCCCAGCTCTGTTGACCCAGCTCTGCCCCAGCAGCTCTGTTGGCCCGGCTCTGCCCCAGCAGCTCTGTTGGCCCAGGTCTGCCCCAGCAGCTCTGTTGGCCCGGATCTGCCCCATAGGCTCTGTTGGCCCAGCTCTGTTGGCCCAGCTCTGCCCATAGGCTCTGTTGGCCCGGCTCTGTTGGCCCAGCTCTGCCCCAGCAGCTCTGTTGGCCCGGCTCGACCCCAGCAGCTCTGTTGGCCCAGCTCTGTTGGCCCAGCTCTGTTGACCCAGCTCTGCCCCAGCAGCTCTGTTGGCCCGGCTCTGCCCCAGCAGCTCTGTTGGCCCAGCTCGGCCCCAGCAGCTCTGTTGGCCCAGCTCTGCCTTAGCAGCTCTGTTGGCCCAGCTCTGCCCCAGCAGCTCTGTTGGCCTAGCTCTGCCCCAGCAGCTCTGTTGGCCCAGCTCTGCCCCAGCAGCTCTGTTGGCCCGGCTCTGCCCCAGCAGCTCTGTTGGCCCGGCTCGACCCCAGCAGCTCTGTTGGCCCAGCTCTGTTGGCCCAGCTCTGCCTCAGCAGCTCTGTTAGCCCACCCCGACCCCAGTAGCTCTGTTGGCCCAGCTCAGCCCCAGCAGCTCTGATGGCCCAGCTCTGTTGGCCCAGCTCTGCCTCAGCAGCTCTATTGGCCCGGCTCTGTTGGCCCGGCTCTGCCCCAGCAGCTCTGTTGGCCCAGCTCTGTTGTCCCGGCTCTGCCCCAGCAGCTATGTTGGCCCAGCTCTGCCCAAGCAGCTCTGTTGGCCCAGCTCTGTTGGCCCGGCTCTGCCCCAGCAGCTCTGTTGGCCTAGCTCTGCCCCAGCAGCTCTGTTGGCCCAGCTCTGTTGGCCCGGCTCTGCCCCAGCAGCTCTGTTGGCCCTGCTCTGCCCCAGCAGCTCTGTTGGCCCAGCTCTGCCCCAGCGGCTCTGTTGGCCCAGCTCTGACCCAGCAGCTCTGTTGGCCCAGCTCGGCCCCAGCAGCTCTGTTGGCCCAGCTCTGCCCCAGCAGCTCTGTTGGCCCAGCTCTGCCCCAGCAGCTATGTTGGCCCAGCTCTGCCCAAGCAGCTCTGTTGGCCCAGCTCTGTTGGCCCGGCTCTGCCCCAGCAGCTCTGTTGGCCCAGCTCGACCCCAGCAGCTCTGTTGGCCCAGCTGTGCCTCAGCAGCTCTGTTGGCCCAGCTCTGTTGGCCCGGCTCTGCCCCAGCAGCTATGTTGGCCCAGCTCTGCCCAAGCAGCTCTGTTGGCCCAGCTCTGTTGGCCCGGCTCTGCCCCAGCAGCTCTGTTGGCCTAGCTCTGCCCCAGCAGCTCTGTTGGCCCAGCTCTGTTAGCCCGGCTCTGCCCCAGCAGCTCTGTTGGCCCTGCTCTGCCCCAGCAGCTCTGTTGGCCCAGCTCTGCCCCAGTAGCTCTGTTGGCCCAGCTCTGTTGGCCCAGCTCTTCCCCAGTAGCTCTGTTGGCCCGGCTCTGTTATAGATGTTGCACTATAGAAGATGTAGTGTGGGAGGAGGTTGTGATGCTGCCATGTTCTTATGTAGGGTTAGAAAACGGGGTGTATGTACCTCACGAACATGACATGTGATTGAAATGTTCACGAACATGACATGTGATTGAAATGTTCATGAACATGACATGTGATTGAAATGTTCACGAACATGACATGTGATTGGAATGTTCATGAACATGACATGTGATTGAAATGTTCACGAACATAACATGTGACTGAAGTGTTCACGAACATGACATGTGATTGAAATGTTCACGAACATGACATGTGATTGAAATGTTCACGAACATGACATGTGACTGAAATGTTCACGAACATGACATGTGATTGAAATGTTCACGAACATGACATGTGATTGAAATGTTCACGAACATGACATGTGACTGAAATGTTCACGAACATGACATGTGATTGAAATGTTCACGAACATGACATGTGACTGAAGTGTTCACGAACATGACATGTGACTGGAATGTTCACGAACATGACATGTGATTGAAATGTTCACGAACATGACATGTGACTGAAATGTTCACGAACATGACATGTGATTGAAATGTTCACGAACATGACATGTGATTGAAATGTTCACGAACATGACATGTGATTGAAATGTTCACGAACATGACATGTGACTGAAATGTTCACGAACATGACATGTGATTGAAATGTTCACGACCATGACATGTGATTGAAATGTTCACGAACATGACATGTGACTGAAGTGTTCACGACCATGACATGTGATTGAAATGTTCACGAACATGACATGTGATTGAAATGTTCACGAACATGACATGTGATTGAAATGTTCACGAACATGACATGTGATTGAAATGTTCACGAACATGACATGTGATTGAAATGTTGTTAATGATGTGTGTGTGGGGTTGTGAATTTTCGCTGGACATGTTTATTATAATCCTCATTTTCTTCCACGTTTGTGAAGGTGAGCGAGTGGTAGGGGTGTAGTGAAAATGACAGTGGTGGGGGTCTAGTGAATGACAGTGGTGGGGGTGTAGTGAAGGTGACAGTGGTGGGGGTCTAGTGAAGGTGACAGTGGTGGGGATGTAGTGAATGTGACAGTGGTGGGGTGTAGTGAATGTGACAGTGGTGGGGTGTAGTGAAGGTGACAGTGGTGGGGTGTAGTGAAGGTGACAGTGGTGGGGGTGTAGTGAAGGTGACAGTGGTGGGGTGTAGTGAAGGTGACAGTGGTGGGGGTGTAGTGAAGGTGACAGTGGTAGGGGTCTAGTGAAGGTGAGCCAGTGGTGGAGTTGTAGTGAGGGTGACAGTGGTGTGGGTGTAGTGAAGGTGAGTCAGTGGTGGGGGTGTAGTGAAGGTGAGCCAGTGGTGGGGGTGTAGTGAAGGTGAGCCAGTGGTGGGGGTGTAGTGAAGGTGAGTCGGTGGTGGGGATGTGGTGAAGGTGAGCCAGTGGTGGGGGTGTAGTGAAGGTGAGCCAGTGGTGGGGTGTAGTGAAGGTGAGCCAGTGGTGGGGGTGTAGTGAAGGTGAGCCAGTGGTGGGGGTGTAGTGAAGGTGACAGTGGTGGGGGTGTAGTGAAGGTGAGCCAGTGGTGGGGTGTAATGAAGGTGAGCCAATGGTGGGGGTCTAGTGAAGGTGAGCCAGTGGTGGGGGTGTAGTGAAGGTCAGCCAGTGGTGGGGGGCCTAATGAAGGTGAGTCAGTGGTGGAGGTGTAGTGAAGATGATAATGTTGTGTGTCATGTTGCAGGGTGTGGTGGTGGAGGTGTAGTGAAGATGATAATGTGGTGTGTGATGTTGCAGGGTGTAGTGAAGATGATAATGTTGTGTGCCATGTTGCAGGGTGTAGTGAAGATGATAATGTTGTGTGTCATGTTGCAGGGTGTAGTGAAGATGATAATGTTGTGTGCCATGTTGCAGGTTGTAGTGAAGATGATAATGTTGTGTGCCATGTTGCAGGGTGTAGTGAAGATGATAATGTTGTGTATCATGTTGCAGGTTGTAGTGAAGATGATAATGTTGTGTGCCATGTTGCAGGTTGTAGTGAAGATGATAATGTTGTGTGTCATGTTGCAGGGTGTAGTGAAGATGATAATGTTGTGTGCCATGTGCAGGGTGTAGTGAAGATGATAATGTTGTGTGCCATGTTGCAGGGTGTAGTGAAGATGATAATGTTGTGTGTCATGTTGCAGGGTGTAGTGAAGATGATAATGTTGTGTGCCATGTGCAGGGTGTAGTGAAGATGATAATGTTGTGTGCCATGTTGCAGGGTGTGGTGGAGGAGGGTCGTGGCAGGGTCACCACCTCCTCCAAAGTCTCCAAGATTGCCGGCATGTTCCAGGGGGGAGGCGGGGGTCGGGGCCCCCCTGAGGACGACCCCCCCACCGCCACCACCACCGCCACCACAACCACCACAACCACAACCACAGCTGGAGGAGGGGGCGACGGTGGGCCCTCACACGCCACCGTGGTGCGAACCGAGTCCCACTTGGCCCGCTTCAACAACGCACGGGCTCTGTTCGAGAAGATGGGTCAAGGAGAAGCTCCACAACCCAAGGTGGCTGTCGCCTCCAAGGTCGTGCCAGCTGCTGTCTTCACCAAGGGCGAGGTCAAGGGCGAGGTCAAAGTCGTGTCCAAGTTCGAGACGAAGCTCGAGTCGTCCTCAGTCGAGGGTAAGAGGTCGTCCTCCACCACCACCACACGACCTGGTGTGACGCCACACCACATCAGACGTGCGACGCTAGGCGACACTACAGCATGTGAGGAACGAGGACTTGGTCGAAGTCCCCGTGGGGAGTCCATATCTCCAGCCAGGTCCTTGGGGGGGGAAGCCTCCTCCTCCTCATCCCGTTCTCCATCGCCCAGCCCCTCGCGGACCACCAACGGCCACGCCCACCACAGCGAGCAGGAGGGCGCGGGGGGCAACACGGGCGTGAGTTTGGGCGTGGTGGGTCTTCGCCGACCTGGGTCTTCCTCCAGTCGCTCTTTATCCACCTCCAGCACCGAGTCTGATCCTCCAGCACGACGCTGGCCTCCCGGAAAGCTCACGGACTCGAGGGTCAGCTCCAGGACAGAGACCATGGCCTCAGACTTGAGAAGGACCAAGCCTGAGAAACCAGCCAAGCCTGAAAGCCTTGAGAGGAAGATGTCCAGCCATGAGCAACATCAGGAGCTGATCGCCCGACACAAGAATTGGTTCCAAGCCTTCTCCAAGAACCGCTCGCCAGCCTCCTCACCCATCAAGGGTGAGCCTCGACCCGGGTCACCCTCCAAGTGTGAGGTCACTCCATTGTTGATGACCAAGAGTGAGGAAGGGAGACCCACCTCACCCTCCAAGCCAGAGTGGAAGTCGTCGTACGTCTACAAGGCTGACTTGAAGTAAGTATTAGAGTTTGAGACGTTTTTTCTAAGAGTTTTACCTTAAAGTGTGAGAGAAACAGTCATGCTCACCACCCATTCCCGTCCACTACTCCACCACCAGGCCTACAGCAGACACCACCTGTTACCACACTCCTCACACATTTACCCATTCCTCATCTATACTTTGTACACCACCCATTCCTCATCTGTGTTTCGTACACCACCCATTCCTCATCTGTACTTGGGACACCACCCATTCCTCATCTGTACTTCGTACACCACCCATTCCTCATCTATACTTTGTACACCACCCATTCCTCATCTGTGTTTGGGACACCACCCATTCCTCATCTGTACTTGGGACACCACCCATTCCTCATCTGTACTTCGTACACCACCCATTCCTCATCTGTGTTTGGGACACCACCCATTCCTCATCTGTACTTGGGACACCACCCATTCCTCATCTGTGTTTGGGACACCACCCATTCCTCATCTGTGCTTGGGACACCACCCATTCCTCATCTGGGCTTGGGACACCACCCATTCCTCATCTGTGTTTGGGACACCACCCATTCCTCATCTGTGCTTGGGACACCACCCATTCCTCATCTGTGCTTGGGACACCACCCATTCCTCATCTGTGCTTGGGACACCACCCATTCCTCATCTGTACTTGGGACACCACCCATTCCTCATCTGTGTTTGGGACACCACCCATTCCTCATCTGGGCTTGGGACACCACCCATTCCTCATCTGTGCTTGGGACACCACCCATTCCTCATCTGTGCTTGGGACACCACCCATTCCTCATCTGTGTTTGGGACACCACCCATTCCTCATCTGTGTTTGGGACACCACCCATTCCTCATCTGTACTTGGGACACCACCCATTCCTCATCTGTACTTGGGACACCACCCATTCCTCATCTGTGTTTGGGACACCACCCATTCCTCATCTGTGTTTGGGACACCACCCATTCCTCATCTGTGCTTGGGACACCACCCATTCCTCATCTGTGCTTGGGACACCACCCATTCCTCATCTGTACTTGGGACACCACCCATTCCTCATCTGTGTTTGGGACACCACCCATTCCTCATCTGGGCTTGGGACACCACCCATTCCTCATCTGTGCTTGGGACACCACCCATTCCTCATCTGTGCTTGGGACACCACCCATTCCTCATCTGTGTTTGGGACACCACCCATTCCTCATCTGTGTTTGGGACACCACCCATTCCTCATCTGTCCTTGGGACACCACCCATTCCTCATCTGTACTTGGGACACCACCCATTCCTCATCTGTGTTTGGGACACCACCCATTCCTCATCTGTGCTTGGGACACCACCCATTCCTCATCTGTACTTGGGACACCACCCATTCCTCATCTGTGTTTGGGACACCACCCATTCCTCATCTGTGTTTGGGACACCACCCATTCCTCATCTGTGCTTGGGACACCACCCATTCCTCATCTGTGCTTGGGACACCACCCATTCCTCATCTGTGCTTGGGACACCACCCATTCCTCATCTGTGTTTGGGACACCACCCATTCCTCATCTGTGTTTGGGACACCACCCATTCCTCATCTGTGCTTGGGACACCACCCATTCCTCATCTGGGCTTGGGACACCACCCATTCCTCATCTGTACTTGGGACACCACCCATTCCTCATCTGTGCTTGGGACACCACACATTCCTCATCTGTGCTTGGGACACCACCCATTCCTCATCTGTGCTTGGGACACCACCCATTCCTCATCTGTACTTCGTACACCACCCATTCCTCATCTGTGCTTGGGACACCACCCATTCCTCATCTGTACTTGGGACACCACCCATTCCTCATCTGTGCTTGGGACACCACCCATTCCTCATCTGTGCTTGGGACACCACCCATTCCTCATCTGTGCTTGGGACACCACCCATTCCTCATCTGTGCTTGGGACACCACCCATTCCTCATCTGTGCTTGGGACACCACCCATTCCTCATCTGTGCTTGGGACACCACCCATTCCTCATCTGTGCTTGGGACACCACCCATTCCTCATCTGTGCTTGGGACACCACCCATTCCTCATCTGTGCTTGGGACACCACCCATTCCTCATCTGTGCTTGGGACACCACCCATTCCTCATCTGTGCTTGGGACACCACCCATTCCTCATCTGTGCTTGGGACACCACCCATTCCTCATCTGTGCTTGGGACACCACCCATTCCTCATCTGTGCTTGGGACACCACCCATTCCTCATCTGTGCTTGGGACACCACCCATTCCTCATCTGTGCTTGGGACACCACCCATTCCTCATCTGTGCTTGGGACACCACCCATTCCTCATCTGTGCTTGGGACACCACCCATTCCTCATCTGGTACTTGGGACACCACCCATTCCTCATCTGTGCTTGGGACACCACCCATTCCTCATCTGTGCTTGGGACACCACCCATTCCTCATCTGTACTTGGGACACCACCCATTCCTCATCTGTACTTGGGACACCACCCATTCCTCATCTGTACTTGGGACACCACCCATTCCTCATCTGTGCTTGGGACACCACCCATTCCTCATCTGTGCTTGGGACACCACCCATTCCTCATCTGTGCTTGGGACACCACCCATTCCTCATCTGTGCTTGGGACACCACCCATTCCTCATCTGTGCTTGGGACACCACCCATTCCTCATCTGTGCTTGGGACACCACCCATTCCTCATCTGTGCTTGGGGCACCACCCATTCCTCATCTGTACTTGGGACACCACCCATTCCTCATCTGTGCTTGGGACACCACCCATTCCTCATCTGTGCTTGGGACACCACCCATTCCTCATCTGTACTTGGGACACCACCCATTCCTCATCTGGGCTTGGGACACCACCCATTCCTCATCTGTACTTGGGACACCACCCATTCCTCATCTGTGCTTGGGACACCACCCATTCCTCATCTGTACTTGGGACACCACCCATTCCTCATCTGGGCTTGGGACACCACCCATTCCTCATCTGGGCTTGGGACACCACCCATTCCTCATCTGTGTTTGGGACACCACCCATTCCTCATCTGGGCTTGGGACACCACCCATTCCTCATCTGTACTTGGGACACCACCCATTCCTCATCTGTACTTGGGACACCACCCATTCCTCATCTGTACTTGGGACACCACCCATTCCTCATCTGGGCTTGGGACACCAACCATTCCTCATCTGTGCTTGGGACACCACCCATTCCTCATCTGGGCTTGGGACACCACCCATTCCTCATCTGTGCTTGGGACACCACCCATTCCTCATCTGTGTTTGGGACACCACCCATTCCTCATCTGTGTTTGGGACACCACCCATTCCTCATCTGGGCTTGGGACACCACCCATTCCTCATCTGTACTTGGGACACCACCCATTCCTCATCTGTACTTGGGACACCACCCATTCCTCATCTGTGCTTGGGACACCACCCATTCCTCATCTGTACTTGGGACACCACCCATTCCTCATCTGTGCTTGGGACACCACCCATTCCTCATCTGTGCTTGGGACACCACCCATTCCTCATCTGTACTTGGGACACCACCCATTCCTCATCTGTACTTGGGACACCACCCATTCCTCATCTGTGCTTCGTACACCACCCATTCCTCATCTGTGCTTGGGACACCACCCATTCCTCATCTGGGCTTGGGACACCACCCATTCCTCATCTGTGCTTGGGACACCACCCATTCCTCATCTGTACTTGGGACACCACCCATTCCTCATCTGTACTTGGGACACCACCCATTCCTCATCTGTACTTGGGACACCACCCATTCCTCATCTGTGCTTGGGACACCACCCATTCCTCATCTGTACTTGGGACACCACCCATTCCTCATCTGTACTTGGGACACCACCCATTCCTCATCTGTACTTGGGACACCACCCATTCCTCATCTGTACTTGGGACACCACCCATTCCTCATCTGTACTTGGGACACCACCCATTCCTCATCTGTGCTTCGTACACCACCCATTCCTCATCTGTGCTTGGGACACCACCCATTCCTCATCTGTGCTTGGGACACCACCCATTCCTCATCTGGGCTTGGGACACCACCCATTCCTCATCTGTGCTTGGGACACCACCCATTCCTCATCTGTACTTGGGACACCACCCATTCCTCATCTGTGCTTGGGACACCACCCATTCCTCATCTGTGCTTGGGACACCACCCATTCCTCATCTGTACTTGGGACACCACCCATTCCTCATCTGGGCTTGGGACACCACCCATTCCTCATCTGTACTTGGGACACCACCCATTCCTCATCTGTGCTTGGGACACCACCCATTCCTCATCTGTACTTGGGACACCACCCATTCCTCATCTGTGCTTGGGACACCACCCATTCCTCATCTGGGCTTGGGACACCACCCATTCCTCATCTGTGCTTGGGACACCACCCATTCCTCATCTGTACTTGGGACACCACCCATTCCTCATCTGTGCTTGGGACACCACCCATTCCTCATCTGTACTTGGGACACCACCCATTCCTCATCTGTACTTGGGACACCACCCATTCCTCATCTGTACTTGGGACACCACCCATTCCTCATCTGTGCTTGGGACACCACCCATTCCTCATCTGTGCTTGGGACACCACCCATTCCTCATCTGTACTTGGGACACCACCCATTCCTCATCTGTACTTGGGACACCACCCATTCCTCATCTGTGTTTGGGACACCACCCATTCCTCATCTGTGCTTGGGACACCACCCATTCCTCATCTGTACTTGGGACACCACCCATTCCTCATCTGTACTTGGGACACCACCCATTCCTCATCTGTGTTTGGGACACCACCCATTCCTCATCTGTACTTGGGACACCACCCATTCCTCATCTGTACTTGGGACACCACCCATTCCTCATCTGTGTTTGGGACACCACCCATTCCTCATCTGTACTTGGGACACCACCCATTCCTCATCTGTGCTTGGGACACCACCCATTCCTCATCTGTGCTTGGGGCACCACCCATTCCTCATCTGTACTTGGGACACCACCCATTCCTCATCTGTACTTGGGACACCACCCATTCCTCATCTGTACTTGGTACACCACCCATTCCTCATCTGTGTTTGGGACACCACCCATTCCTCATCTGTACTTGGGACACCACCCATTCCTCATCTGTACTTGGGACACCACCCATTCCTCATCTGTGTTTGGGACACCACCCATTCCTCATCTGTACTTGGGACACCACCCATTCCTCATCTGTGTTTGGGACACCACCCATTCCTCATCTGTACTTGGGACACCACCCATTCCTCATCTGTGCTTGGGACACCACCCATTCCCATAGCATTATTAACACATACTTGCCATACCACAATACCCCTCATGTCCAACATGGAACTTCCATATGATTTATTTTGACAAAGTCACTACAGGAGATGGCATACAGGTGTGACACAGAGTACAGGTGTGACACAGAGTACAGGTGTGACAGAGAGTACAGGTGTGACAGAGAGTACAGGTGTGACACAGAGTACAGGTGTGACAGAGAGTACAGGTGTGACACAGAGTACAGGTGAAGGAGACAGAGAGTACAGGTGTGACACAGAGTACAGGTATGACACAGAGTACAGGTGTGACAGAGAGTACAGGTGTGACACAGAGTACAGGTGTGACAGAGAGTACAGGTGTGACACAGAGTACAGGTGAAGGAGACAGAGAGTACAGGTGTGACACAGAGTACAGGTATGACACAGAGTACAGGTGTGACAGAGAGTACAGGTGAAGGAGACAGAGAGAGTACAGGTGTGACAGAGAGTACAGGTGTGACACAGAGAGTACAAGTGTGACACAGAGTACAGGTGTGACACAGAGAGTACAGGTGTGACACAGAGTACAGGTATGACACAGAGTACAGGTGTGACACAGAGTACAGGTGTGACACAGAGTACAGGTGTGACACAGAGAGGACAGGTGTGACACAGAGTACAGGTATGACACAGAGTACAGGTGTGACACAGAGTACAGGTGTGACACAGAGTACAGGTGTGACAGAGAGTACAGGTGTGACACAGAGTACAAGTGTGACACAGAGTACAGGTGTGACACAGAGAGTACAGGTGTGACACAGAGTACAGGTATGACACAGAGTACAGGTGTGACACAGAGTACAGGTGTGACACAGAGTACAGGTGTGACACAGAGAGGACAGGTGTGACACAGAGAGTACAGGTGTGACACAGAGTACAGGTATGACACAGAGTACAGGTGTGACACAGAGTACAGGTGTGACACAGAGTACAGGTGTGACACAGAGTACAGGTGTGACACAGAGTACAGGTATGAAGATTGAGAACTATGCCACATACCATGCCAGAGCGGGCGGGGGGGCTGGAAACCCTCCCCTCTCACTTTTCATTTTCCAAAAGAAGGAACAGAGAAGGGGGCCAAGTGAGGATTATTCCCTCAAAGGCCCACCCAGTCCTCTGTTCTTAACGCTACCTCGCTAACGCGGGAAATGGCGAATAGTATGAAAGAAAACAACATGGCAGAATTGTCATTTTTGGAGCAGAAAGAAAAATGTTTTGTTCATTCTTTTGTGTTCAGAAGTGAAGGATATTCATTATACATTTTGCCTGGTCTTGCTCTATACAAGTCAAATAGCATTGCACAAGTTATTTTCGATGTGATTTCTTGTTTTTATTATTATTTAAGCAGGATGATGCTCGTTGGGAAAGAGTACTAGAGCATTTTGATTGTATTGGTTTGTGTTATGATGAATTGTTTGTGTTGTGATGAATTGTTTGTGTTGTGATGGAGGATGGTAAGCAGACACACACCTTCGTAAACACTTTCTGGATGAATTGTTTGTGTTGTGATGGAAGATGGTAAGCAGACACACACCTTCGTAAACACTTTCTGGATGAATTGTTTGTGTTGTGATGGAAGATGGTAAGCAGACACACACCTTCGTAAACACTTTCTGGATGAATTGTTTGTGTTGTGATGGAAGATGGTAAGCAGACACACACCTTCGTAAACACTTTCTCGATGAATTGTTTGTGTTGTGATGGAAGATGGTAAGCAGACACACACCTTCGTAAACACTTTCTGGATGAATTGTTTGTGTTGTGATGGAAGATGGTAAGCAGACACACACCTTCGTAAACACTTTCTGGATGAATTGTTTGTGTTGTGATGGAAGATGGTAAGCAGACACACACCTTCGTAAACACTTTCTGGATGAATTGTTTGTGTTGTGATGGAGGATGGTAAGCAGACACACACCTTCGTAAACACTTTCTGGATGAATTGTTTGTGTTGTGATGGGAAGATGGTAAAGCAGACACAACACCTTCGTAAACACTTTCTGGATGAATTGTTTGTGTTGTGATGGAAGATGGTAAGCAGACACACACCTTCGTAAACACTTTCTGGATGAATTGTTTGTGTTGTGATTGAAGATGGTAAGCACCACAGGGGGGTGACACCTTCGTAAACACTTTCTGGATGAATTGTTTGTGTTGTGATGGAGGAATGGTAAGCAGACACACACCTTCGTAAACACTTTCTGGATGAATTGTTTGGTGTTGTGATGGAAGATGGTAAGCAGACACCAACCTTCGTAAACACTTTCTGGATGAATTGTTTGTGTTGTGATGGAAGATGGTAAGCAGACACACACCTTCGTAAACACTTTCTGGATGAATTGTTTGTGTTGTGATGGAAGATGGTAAGCAGACACACACCTTCGTAAACACTTTCTGGATGAATTGTTTGTGTTGTGATGGAGGATGGTAAGCAGACACACACCTTCGTAAACACTTTCTGGATGAATTGTTTGTGTTGTGATGGAAGATGGTAAGCAGACACACACCTTCGTAAACACTTTCTGATGACATTGTATTCCATCAGGTCACCTCGTGGTATGTCGAGCAGTGAAGAACAGGAAGGCTGTGAGGGGAGAGTGAGGGAGAAGGAGGAGAGATGGAAGGAGAAGGAGGAGAGTGAGGAAGACAGCATCACTCCTCGGACTGTCAGTGAACAGGAGGCGTGGTCATCAGTCCTCCAAAGTCGTTATGGACCTCGAGCAAAGGACATCTTGAGTCCTAGGTAAGTCCATCAGACTCGTGTCATGTGGTACAGCAAGACATTACAGGAATTGAGTTTAGGAGTTTCTTTGCCATTGTCTTTTATCGTTTATTGAATATCATAGATGTACAGTTAGTCAAATTTAATTCATTATTAATTTTGTCTAAGTCAGTATGTGAGCAAAGTAGCAAATAAGGAATTTATCATTAGATTGATGGAGGATCAAATGATTGTCGTCCACAGTTTGATGTAAAGATATGTCTGATGGAGACGAAGATAACTTGTTTATAAATCATTTATGTCTTTTATGAAGGATCAATGGTGTTACCGGGCTCTGCCTGCATGTAGTTACAATTAGGATGAAAAGTCACCTTTGACAAGGCTATTGACAGAAGGGTAATTTGCAGTTCTTGTTCACGAATTTCACTTTCTAAAGTACAAAAAAAATAACTGTTGTCTCATTGCAGGTGTGTGTGTTTATATGTATATATGTACTAGTTGTATGTTATAATGTGGGGGTTTATTTAGCACTTATGTTGCTCTTTCATTCTGGTACAAGTAGTGTCTTAGACTAATGTTTTTACACCTTAGTTTCATATTTTCTTTTTAAAAGCCATCATTCTCACGTAATTTCCCTTCTAGGCTAGGCCTTGAATGGTAGAAATTGGGACTAAGTCATGAAAAGGAATAAAATGAAGACCAGCCATTGTAATGTCGAAGTTACAAGATGATTCAGTTTTTTTTTTATTTTGTGTGTCATACATTATGTGTTTTATAAAACAATCAAAACAATTGGTTTGTTGTTTTATCTAAGATTCTTGTAATTT
Source organism: Panulirus ornatus (assembly GCF_036320965.1). NCBI lineage: Eukaryota > Metazoa > Arthropoda > Malacostraca > Decapoda > Palinuridae > Panulirus > Panulirus ornatus. The sequence goes on from NC_092268.1 coordinate 9,905,192, forward strand.
CCTCTGCTTTCAATAAGTCTAATGGAGACGAAAATAGAGTACGATAATTACCTGATATTTTGATGGGATTCTGAAATGTGGATTTTGGATATTCCTAGATTATTATTGATAAACAGACTAGAGATTTACCTGTGCTCACCTGCAAGTCGAGCAAGAGAATTGAATTCGGCTTTGATGACATGAATTGCAGTTGCATCTTAAACCCACATACTGAGGCTGGCAATGTAGTGGGAAACATGGAGTTTGCTCACACCTTATGCATATTTTACAATGGTTAAAGGGGATGTCATCTGTCCATGCTGGGGTGTTTATGGATGGTCATCCAAGATGAAGGTGTGTTGAACCAAGTTTTTTGGAAACAGCAGCTGTCATTCTTCCTCATATGGTTCACATACATAAAACTTGTGTATAATGGAACTTTTCTCAATTTTTCTGTAAGTTCATAGATCTCTTCATGATGTACCACATATTTTTCAATAGTTAGGTTAAATGGTCAGACTTGAATCTGTGACATTCATGCCTTTCTTATCTAATATTTCAAAAAGGCTTCTCAGTGGATTGAATTTGTATTCTGCAGAATGTATCATTCTCTTGTTTTGTATTTTCATAAGTGTACTTGGAACTAAGTTTTCATATATTTTTTTTTGTATTTTTATGATATCTCTTTCACATTCAACTCTGATGACTACATTTTCATGACTTTTAACCTTTCTCAGTAATATATATATATATATATATATATATATATATATATATATATTTTTTTTTTTTTTTTTTTTTTTCATACTTTGTCGCTGTCTCCCGCGTTTGCGAGGTAGCGCAAGGAAACAGACGAAAGAAATGGCCCAACCCCCCCCCCCCATACACATGTACATACACACGTCCACACACGCAAATATACATACCTACACAGCTTTCCATGGTTTACCCCAGACGCTTCACATGCCTTGCTTCAATCCACTGACAGCACGTCAACCCCTGTATACCACATGACTCCAATTCACTCTATTTCTTGCCCTCCTTTCACCCTCCTGCATGTTCAGGCCCCGATCACACAAAATCTTTTTCACTCCATCTTTCCACCTCCAATTTGGTCTCCCTCTTCTCCTCGTTCCCTCCACCTCCGACACATATATCCTCTTGGTCAATCTCTCCTCACTCATTCTCTCCATGTGCCCAAACCATTTCAAAACACCCTCTTCTGCTCTCTCAACCACGCTCTTTTTATTTCCACACATCTCTCTTACCCTTACGTTACTTACTCGATCAAACCACCTCACACCACACATTGTCCTCAAACATCTCATTTCCAGCACATCCATCCTCCTGCGCACATCTCTATCCATAGCCCACGCCTCGCAACCATACAACATTGTTGGAACCACTATTCCCTCAAACATACCCATTTTTGCTTTCCGAGATAGTGTTCTCGACTTCCACACATTTTTCAAGGCTCCCAAAATTTTCGCCCCCTCCCCCACCCTATGATCCACTTCCGCTTCCATGGTTCCATCCGCTGACAGATCCACTCCCAGATATCTAAAACACTTCACTTCCTCCAGTTTTTCTCCATTCAAACTCACCTCCCAATTGACTTGACCCTCACCCCTACTGTACCTAATAACCTTGCTCTTATTCACATTTACTCTCAACTTTCTTCTTCCACACACTTTACCAAACTCAGTCACCAGCTTCTGCAGTTTCTCACATGAATCAGCCACCAGCGCTGTATCATCAGCGAACAACAACTGACTCACTTCCCAAGCTCTCTCATCCCCAACAGACTTCATACTTGCCCCTCTTTCCAGGACTCTTGCATTTACCTCCCTTACAACCCCATCCATAAACAAATTAAACAACCATGGAGACATCACACACCCCTGCCGCAAACCTACATTCACTGAGAACCAATCACTTTCCTCTCTTCCTACACGTACACATGCCTTACATCCTCGATAAAAACTTTTCACTGCTTCTAACAACTTGCCTCCCACACCATATATTCTTAATACCTTCCACAGAGCATCTCTATCAACTCTATCATATGCCTTCTCCAGATCCATAAATGCTACATACAAATCCATTTGCTTTTCTAAGTATTTCTCACATACATTCTTCAAAGCAAACACCTGATCCACACATCCTCTACCACTTCTGAAACCACACTGCTCTTCCCCAATCTGATGCTCTGTACATGCCTTCACCCTCTCAATCAATACCCTCCCATATAATTTACCAGGAATACTCAACAAACTTATACCTCTGTAATTTGAGCACTCACTCTTATCCCCTTTGCCTTTGTACAATGGCACTATGCACGCATTCCGCCAATCCTCAGGCACCTCACCATGAGTCATACATACATTAAATAACCTTACCAACCAGTCAACAATACATATATATATATATATATATATATATATATTTTGAAGGTTTGTTGAATGTGTTTGATGATAGAGTGGCAGATATAGGGTGTTTTGGTCGAGGTGGTGTGCAAAGTGAGAGGGTTAGGGAAAATGATTTGGTAAACAGAGAAGAGGTAGTACAAGCTTTGCGGAAGATGAAAGCCGGCAAGGCAGCAGGTTTGGATGGTATTGCAGTGGAATTTATTAAAAAAGGGGGTGACTGTATTGTTGACTGGTTGGTAAGGTTATTTAATGTATGTATGACTCATGGTGAGGTGTCTGAGGATTGGCGGAATGCTTGCATAGTGCCATTGTACAAAGGCAAAGGGAATAAGAGTGAGTGCTCAAATTACAGAGGTATAAGTTTGTTGAGTATTCCTGGTAAATTATATGGGAGGGTATTGATTGAGAGGGTGAAGGCATGTACAGAGCATCAGATTGGGGAAGAGCAGTGTGGTTTCAGAAGTGGTAGAGGATGTGTGGATCAGGTGTTTGCTTTGAAGAATGTATGTGAGAAATACTTAGAAAAGCAAATGGATTTGTATGTAGCATTTATGGATCTGGAGAAGGCATATGATAGAGTTGATAGAGATGCTCTGTGGAAGGTATTAAGAATATATGGTGTGGGAGGCAAGTTGTTAGAAGCAGTGAAAAGTTTTTATCGAGGATGTAAGGCATGTGTACGTGTAGGAAGAGAGGAAATAGATTGGTTCTCAGTGAATGTAGGTTTGCGGCAGGGGTGTGTGATGTCTCCATGGTTGTTTAATTTGTTTATGGATGGGGTTATTAGGGAGGTGAATGCAAGAGTTTTGGAAAGAGGGGCAAGTATGAAGTCTGTTGGGGATGAGAGAGCTTGGGAAGTGAGTCAGTTGTTGTTCGCTGATGATACAGCGCTGGTGGCTGATTCATGTGAGAAACTGCAGAAGCTGGTGACTGAGTTTGGTAAAGTGTGTGAAAGAAGAAAGTTAAGAGTAAATGTGAATAAGAGCAAGTTTATTAGGTACAGTAGGGTTGAGGGTCAAGTGAATTGGGAGGTGAGTTTGAATGGAGAAAAACTGGAGGAAGTGAAGTGTTTTAGATATCTGGGAGTGGATCTGGCAGCGGATGGAACCATGGAAGCGGAAGTGGATCATAGGGTAGGGGAGGGGGCGAAAATTCTGGGAGCCTTGAAGAATGTGTGGAAGTCGAGAACATTATCTCGGAAAGCAAAAATGGGTATGTTTGAAGGAATAGTGGTTCCAACAATGTTGTATGGTTGCGAGGCGTGGGCTATGGATAGAGTTGTGCGCAGGAGGATGGATGTGCTGGAAATGAGATGTTTGAGGACAATGTGTGGTGTGAGGTGGTTTGATCGAGTAAGTAACGTAAGGGTAAGAGAGATGTGTGGAAATAAAAAGAGCGTGGTTGAGAGAGCAGAAGAGGGTGTTTTGAAATGGTTTGGGCACATGGAGAGAATGAGTGAGGAGAGATTGACCAAGAGGATATATGTGTCGGAGGTGGAGGGAACGAGGAGAAGAGGGAGACCAAATTGGAGGTGGAAAGATGGAGTGAAAAAGATTTTGTGTGATCGGGGCCTGAACATGCAGGAGGGTGAAAGGAGGGCAAGGAATAGAGTGAATTGGAGTCATGTGGTATACAGGGGTTGACGTGCTGTCAGTGGATTGAATCAGGCATGTGAAGCGTCTGGGGTAAACCATGGAAAGTTGTGAAGGTATGTATATTTGCGTGTGTGGACGTGTGTATGTACATGTGTATGGGGGGGGGGGTTGGGCCATTTTCTTTCGTCTGTTTCCTTGCGCTACCTCGCAAACGCGGGAGACAGCGACAAAGTATAAAAAAAAAAAAAAAAAAAAAAAAAAAAATATATATATATATATATATATATATATATATATATATATATATATATATATATATATATTACTGAATCGCTGTAGCTAAAAAAAATGACTTTGGAACACTTTCTAACAATTGCAATTTTCTCGATACAACAACTATAGTAATGTAACCACATAGTTGTGTTCGAGTCAAGGGATAACAACTTGTCCGAATGTCTGCTTTTGAACTTGCTTTCACAATTTCAACTTTTCAGTGTTCGAACTTTGGTTATTACTAGTTTGATAGTTAGTGAGTTGTTGTTGTGTATAAAGGGCTTGTCATCTGATCATACCTTGATGTTTGATGCACAGTTTACTAGTTTTATTTTGCTGTTACCAAGGTGTTCTACATGTTTAATGAAGAAGGTAACCTCATTTATGCATTCTCTATATGTTTGGTAAGTTGGAATGTTTCTCAATACTTGCCATGACCCACTGGAAGACTGAGCAGGGTTTGTTTTTTTAGGTTTTAATTGATTGGCTTGAGTGAGATTGTAGTAATGTTGTCCACAGAGACGTGCATTCTTATGCCTTATGTTTCTGTCATCCTAATTAACAAGACAGTCTTCAACAAGAGAGACAAAGGGTTTTGCTGGATTGATTTTAATTTTGCCTAAGGATCATCATTCTATTAACTGACAGACACAGTATTATTATATGTTGCTTATCCCTGGGGATAGGGGAGGCAGAATACTTGCCACGTATTCCCTGCGTGTCGTAGAAGGCGACTAAAAGGGGGAGGGAGCGGGGGGGCTGGAAATCCTCCCCTCTCGTTTTCAATTTTCCAAAGTAAGGAACAGAGAAGGTGGCCAAGTGAGGATACTAAAAGGGGATGGAGCGGGGGGCTGGAAATCCTTCCCTCTCGTTTTCAATTTTCCAAAGTAAGGAACAGAGAAGGGGGCCAAGTGAGGATACTAAAAGGGGAGGGAGCGGGGGGCTGGAAATCCTTCCCTCTCGTTTTTAATTTTCCAAAGTAAGGAACAGAGAAGGGGGCCAAGTGAGGATACTAAAAGGGGAGGGAGCGGGGGGTCTGGAAATCCTTCCCTCTCGTTTTTAATTTTCCAAAAGAAGGAACAGAGAAGGGGGCCAAGTGAGGATATTCCCTCAAAGGCCTAGTCCTCTGATCTTAACGCTACCTCGCTAACGCGGGAAATGGCGAATGGTATGAAAGAAATATTGTTATTGCCTGTGAATGCATTTTCTAATGTCTCGTGCCATAAACATCTGTCAAAGCCATCATGAAGTCTGGAAATGGCATGACCATTTGATTTCCCTGAGTCTCTGCTACAAGACTGATGTGATGATAAACTAAGTGTGAAAAATACTTTGGAATTCTTCTGTTCTGGGATGTGTTGGATGTTTATTAACATTCCTGTGTCTTTGAAGTGCCTGCTAACCTTGCCTGCTGTGAGTGAGGTTGCATCAGAAACTGATGTTAAACGTTCAAACGAAATTTTGATGTGTGTTTATGGATTTTTAATGAAACACTAGTTGTATGTGATGTTAGAACAACTGAACTCTTGGTATTAAACTTCTCGTTGTTCACTCTAGTGTAGTGGAGATGTGTGAGTCCCTCCCCAAATTCATCATCTGGGATCATACCAGAATTGAGCTTGTAAAGACACAATGGATCTTCAGTTATCAGGCGATTTTCTCGGTTTATTTAATGTCGATTTGTATTCCATTTCCTCTGTGTTTCACTATTTCCTCACTTCTCATCACTGTATGTGTCATTTCTGCACGACAAAATTGATGGTTAGTATTGGAAATAGGGATTTGTCTTTCATAGGAACATGTAGTGGTGTTGATTTTGTGTTTCTTGAAGTGTTCTGTGATGTAAGTGGATTATGTTAAATGGATTTGTTTTTCATGATTTGATTTGTGTGTTCAATTTCCTTTTCTAGAGTTTACTTCTGCTTGGATGATGACTACTGGTTTACTGTGTCTTGTTTCCTTTGTATTTCATGTCATTTATCCTTGTTTAGCTTAATTTATGTTTGCATGAAGTTTGTTTGTGTTTACTAATTACTTTAGCTTTCGGGATATGTTACTAATTATTTCATAATAAGGTGCGATCAATAGATTAATCTTTTATGTGTTGCTATGTTCGAGTATTCCTTCATCACAATCTTTGGTATTACATTTCTCTTTAACATAGTAGTGAACTTCCATCATTATTCAAATTAAGTTTATCCTTTTTTTTACAACATTGATGTACCAGACATAATATTAGTTTGTGTTGTGAAAATAACATTTAGTTTTGATTAATGATTATATAACTCCAGGACGCCATGTATGAAGGTGTTGGAGATGCGAGGGTGTGTTAGAATAGTTGCAGGGAAATGTTGGAGTATGAATAGTAGCAGGGAAATGTTGGAGTAAGAATAGAAGCAGGGAAATGTTGGAGTAAGAATAGGAGCAGGGAAATGTTGGAGTAAGAATAGGAGCAGGGAAATGTTGGAGTAAGAATAGGAGCAGGGAAATGTTGGAGTAAGAATAGGAGCACGGGAAATGTTGGAGTAAGAATAGTAGCAGGGAAATGTTGGAGTAACAATAGTAGCAGGGAAATGTTGGAGTAAGAATAGGAGCAGGGAAATGTTGGAGTAAGAATAGTAGCACGGGAAATGTTGGAGTAAGAATAGAAGCAGGGAAATGTTGGAGTAAGAATAGGAGCAGGGAAATGTTGGAGTAAGAATAGTAGCAGGGAAATGTTGGAGTAAGAATAGTAGCAGGGAAATGTTGGAGTAAGAATAGGAGCAGGGAAATGTTGGAGTAAGAATAGTAGCAGGGAAATGTTGGAGTAAGAATAGGAGCAGGGAAATGTTGGAGTAAGAATAGTAGCACGGGAAATGTTGGAGTAAGAATAGAAGCAGGGAAATGTTGGAGTAAGAATAGGAGCAGGGAAATGTTGGAGTAAGAATAGTAGCAGGGAAATGTTGGAGTAAGAATAGGAGCAGGGAAATGTTGGAGTAAGAATAGCAGCACGGGAAATGTTGGAGTAAGAATAGAAGCAGGGAAATGTTGGAGTAAGAATAGGAGCAGGGAAATGTTGGAGTAAGAATAGTAGCAGGGAAATGTTGGAGTAAGAATAGTAGCAGGGAAATGTTGGAGTAAGAATAGTAGCAGGGAAATGTTGGAGTAAGAATAGGAGCAGGGAAATGTTGGAGTAAGAATAGTAGCAGGGAAATGTTGGAGTAAGAATAGGAGCAGGGAAATGTTGGAGTAAGAATAGGAGCAGGGAAATGTTGGAGTAAGAATAGGAGCAGGGAAATGTTGGAGTAAGAATAGTAGCAGGGAAATGTTGGAGTAAGAATAGTAGCAGGGAAATATTGGAGTAAGAATAGTAGCAGGGAAATGTTGGAGTAAGAATAGTAGCAGGGAAATGTTGGAGTAAGAATAGTAGCAGGGAAATGTTGGAGTAAGAATAGGAGCAGGGAAATGTTGGAGTAAGAAGAGTAGCAGGGAAATGTTGGAGTAAGAATAGTAGCAGGGAAATGTTGGAGTAAGAATAGTTGCAGGGAAATGTTGGAGTAAGAATAGTAGCAGGGAAATGTTGGAGTAACAATAGTAGCAGGGAAATGTTGGAGTAAGAATAGTAGCAGGGAAATGTTGGAGTAAGAATAGTAGCAGGGAAATGTTGGAGTAAGAATAGTAGCAGGGAAATGTTGGAGTAAGAATAGTAGCAGGGAAATGTTGGAGTAAGAATAGTAGCAGGGAAATGTTGGAGTAAGAATAGTAGCAGGGAAATGTTGGAGTAAGAATAGGAGCAGGGAAATGTTGGAGTAAGAATAGTAGCAGGAAAATGTTGGAGTAAGAATAGGAGCACGGGAAATGTTGGAGTAAGAATAGGAGCAGGGAAATGTTGGAGTAAGAATAGGAGCAGGGAAATGTTGGAGTATAGTAGCAGGGAAATGTTGGAGTAAGAATAGTAGCAGGGAAATGTTGGAGTAAGAATAGGAGCAGGGAAATGTTGGAGTAAGAAATTCCTGGACAATATTGTACAGTTTGATGTTTGATGATGATACAGTATTGGTGAAGGTGAGTTTTCCTTTGTGTTGCTTCGCTCTAGGCAGTTCACCAGTCTATGACATTATCATAAACACAAGAAGGAAAGAAAAGGAGTTAACATTGGACATGGCAAAGGGATAATAAAGGTATATATTGAAACATAAGGGTCAGAACAGACTGCTATAATGAGGCATTGGTAGTATAAGACATGAACAAGCTATGAAACTGTAAGTCACACCGAACCAAAGAGGAGAGAGAGAGAGAGAGAGAGCTCACTTTCTGAAAATGGACAAGAAATTATAATGGACAAGAAATTATAATGGATTACCAGGTGAGGGATTGTGTTCCTGATGGTGCCAGATGCACAATGCATTGAGTAAACATGAGATAGTTAACAGTTTGAAACTGTGAAGTACATTACTGACTACAAATGAACTCTCACAAGGTTTTCATGTTCGAACTTGCGTATCATTAACTTTATCCTTCTTAAAGTTTCATGCATGGATGCCTATATGAAGTATATATTTTATATTCATTATTTTGCTTTGTCGCTGTCTCCCGCGTTAGCGAGGTAGCGCAAGGAAACAGACGAAAAAATGGCCCTACCCGCCCACATACACATGTATATACATACACGTCCACACACGCAAATATACATACCTATACATCTCAATGTATATATATATATATATATATATATATATATATATATATATATATATATATATATATATATATATATATATACACACAGACATATACATATATACACATGTACATAATTCATACTATCTGCCCTTATTCATTCCCGTCGCCACCTCGCCACACATGAAATGACAACCCCCTCCCCCCGCATGTGGGCGAGGTAGCGCTAGGAAAAGACGACAAAGGCCACATTCGTTCACACTCAGTCTCTAGCCGTCATGTAATAATGCACCGAAACCACAGCTCCCTTTCCACATCCAGGCCCCACACAACTTTCCATGGTTTGCCCAGACGTTTCACATGCCTTGGTTCAATCCATTGACAGCACGTCGACCCCGGTATACCACATCATTCCAATTCACTCTATTCCTTGCATGCCTTTCACCCTCCTACATGTTCAGGCCCCGATCACTCAGAATCTTTTTCACTCCATCTTTCCACCTCCAATTTGGTCTCCCACTTCTCCTCGTTCCCTCCACCTCTGACACATATAACCTCTTTGTCAATCTTTCCTTACTCATTCTCTCCATGTGCCAAAACCATTTCAAAACACCCTCTTCTGCTCTCTCAACCACACTCTTTTTATTACCACACATCTCTCTTACCCTTTCATTACTTACTCGATCAAACCACCTCACACCACATATTGTCCTCAAACATCTCATTTCCAGCACATCCACCCTCCTCCACACAACTCTATCTATAGCCCACGCCTCGCAACCATACAACATTGTTGGAACCACTATTCCTTCAAACATACCCATTTTTGCTTTCCGAGATAATGTTCTCGACTTCCACACATTCTTCAAGGCTCCCAGAATTTTCGCCCCCTCCCCTACCCTATGATCCACTTCCGCTTCCATGGTTCCATCCGCTGCCAGATCCACTCCCAGATATCTAAAACACTTCACTTCCTCCAGTTTTTCTCCATTCAAACTCACCTCCCAATTGACTTGACCCTCAACCCTACTGTACCTAATAAACTTGCTCTTATTCACATTTACTCTTAACTTTCTTCTTTCACACACTTTAGCAAACACAGTCACCAGCTTCTGCAGTTTCTCACATGAATCAGCCACCAGCTCTGTATCATCAGCGAACAACAACTGACTCACTTCTTTCACACACTTTATTACATAAAGTTTTGATGGCTGTGTGGCATATCACTGGCTTTCAAATGTGTCATTTGCAATGTTTATGGTCGTATCTCTCATTATATGTCTGACACATGTGTTCAGTTTTGTTTCATCATGTTCAGACTTCTGGTGCCTTGTGGGTGTATCTCAAATAATCCATGATTGTAAAATTGTTTTTTAATGTTGATTTTGTGCTGTTAACTGAGTGTTATGTTGTGAAAACATGAGCTGATAACCATAGGGCATCTACAACAGTTGTACAATATTGAAAAAAGTGATCTCCATTTGTGTGAAGATCTTGTAGATGTATTAGGGTTGTTAGATGAGTTTGAAATGATAAACAATTTTTTGATGAAATTATCAACATGTTTGGTGCTAGTGATGGTAGAATTGTTATCTCATTATTCATTCTTATATTTTATTTATACTTGAGTTCTGTTGGAAATTATAGATACTATGAATGAAACATGTTTTCTGTCAATGTTTTGTTATAGATGATAGATAGAAGTTGATAGACAGTGGAGAGTCAGAGGTTTTTATTACAGACAGGGGGACTTGCGTCCGTCTTGTTACCCTATGATGCCACCTTTGATTGGTCGTGGGCCTAAGGGCCACTGGTGATTGGAGGAGGTTGCCTCCAAGTGCCACTCCTACTTGGCTGGAGGGCCACAGTTGGTGATTGGAGAAGGTGTCGTTCGTGAACCAGCTGACTGGCTGAAAGGAAGTTAAGTTCGTCCCACATCTGGATGTCCCACCTTCTCTTGTCCTGACAGCGACGACACTGTATGGAGGGGGCCATAGCTTGACCCCAATTTGACCTAGTGACCTGGATGGAAGGTCCCAGTGTCGAGGGGGACTGGATAGATGACCCGGCGTGGCCATCTGGTTTGTTACAGATGGTAGACTGTAGTGGATAGACAGCTAACGATCAGGGACTTCCATTACCAGTACTTCCCACTTGGCGATTGAGAGAGAGTTACTGACAGCTACGTAGTGAACTAACACTTCAGTGTATGTCAAGTTTCACTCCTCTGACCCAGGCAGCTGTCTTCTCAGTCTGACCCACATGTTGACTACTGGCATTCTGTCCACAAACATACAATCTCTTCTTTTCGTTCACTACATTTCACAACACTGAACCCACATTGCTCATTCTTCGTAACTTGAGTCGATAAAAGCAGTAATTACAAACATGTAAGTAGAAACATTAGGGAGTTGTAAGTAGAAACATTAGGGAGTTGTAAGTAGAAACATTAGGGAGTTGTAAGTAGAAACATTAGGGAGTTGTAAGTAGAAACATTAGGGAGTTGTAAGTAGAAACTTTAGGGAGTTGTAAGTAGAAACATTAGGGAGTTGTAAGTAGAAACATTAAGGTAGGAGCGTTAGGGAGTTGTAAGTAGAAACATTAGGGAGTTGTAAGTAGAAACATTAAGGTAGGAGCATAAGGGAGTTGTAAGTAGAAACTTTAGGGAGTTGTAAGTAGAAACATTAAGGTAGGAGCATAAGGGAGTTGTAAGTAGAAACATTAAGTGTGAGCCAATGTGACCATTGTACTAGTGTGACCCTCTGCCAGTGACCTGTTATGGCTGAGGCAATTAAGGTCAATTAGTGGTCCTGCAATTCGCTTGTTGTGGAGACTGTCTTGGTCACCACCTGGAGGTAGTTACAGGTGGGAACAACCATCAGTGATGTAAATAGAAGTTAGAGATTGTTAAAATTCGCCCTAAAGAATATTTATGTTTCGGCGGGATGATTTTATTTAGAAACATGTAATGTTTTTAGACATTAATGAGAACAAATTTCAAGATCAACTTTTCAGGATTATTTTGGTAGAAAGAATTTGTGTTTACGTCTTAATTAGATATGTATTTTATTGAAGAAAATATAAACATGTTTGGCTGTAATGTAGATCAAGACACTGAATATTTTAGAATTTATTTATGAATCAAATTTACTAACACATACAAGATATGGTTTCAATCTTGGTTGTGTTGTGTTTATTTTCTCATAACAACATAGATTTATTTCCCAGCAAGGTTGTAGCAGGAATAAATGATGTATTAATTGAGGAAAAATCCTTGATTGGCTAATTTATCTAATTTTATTAATTGTATCATAATTTTGTTTACGTATATACAATATTGTATACAGAACAACATATTTTCCTTTGACCTTGCTTGTTATAACTAGTGGAAGCAGTACTCAGGTCACAACAACTTTATAACCAGTTTGGGTCAACGGTAGTTATGGCCATGGTAACTACCTGTTTGATCATTAGTTAAGTTTCCTTTTGATTTCCCACACAGGACTCGAACCGAGGGCGAAACTAGCACAGACTGGAGGAAGGAAAGAGCTGCCATACTCTCTGGTAAGTTCAGATTACTGTATGATGTATAATACATTAATGGTTATTACTGTATGATGTATAATACATTAATGGTTATTACTGTATGATGTATAATACATTATTGGTATGATGTATAATACATTAATGGTTATTGCTGTATAATACATTAATGGTTATAAAGGAAAGAGCTGCTGTATGATGTATAATACATTAATGGTATGATGTATAATACATTAATGGTTATAAAGGAAAGAGCTGCTGTATGATGTATAATACATTAATGGTATGATGTATAATACATTAATGGTTATAAAGGAAAGAGCTGCTGTATGATGTATAATACATTAATGGTATGATGTATAATACATTAATGGTTATAGTGAACATAGACATGAGAGAGAGAGAGAGTTTGATGTCTTGTATGATTTATGATCAATTAATGGCTCCTTGCGCTACCTCGCAAACGCGGGAGACAGCGACAAAGCAAAATAATAATAATAATAAAATAATGGCTTTTAAACGATTCTGTCTCTGAATGGTTACGACCCAATGAAGTAGTTATACTCTGACAAGGTGTATGATTATCACTGGGTGGAATGGGGTAGTTTCTCCAAGGTCCATGTCTCTTGTAAGGAGTCCATCATTACCCTGCTCCTTGATGGAGCGCAGCTCAGAAGCTGAACACGACCTTCACAGAAAACGTCTTGTGGGTTTTATTATTATACTAATAATGTCAAACTAATTGTTTGAGAAAGGTAAATATGAGTAATTGGGTCGTATAGATTCCCGGAAATGTCTGTGATGTAGTAACTACATAATGACCTGGTTATGAACTACCATTTAGGTGATTTGAACTTCCAAATACTGAAATGTTTGTTTATATTTACCATCAGTTCTTAGTGAATGCATCACAATAAGTTGTTTATTTATATGTTTTCGTATTGTTGTTTTTTAGATTCATTCCATAGCAATGGAAGTTAGATGTTGCATAGCAATGGAAGATAGATGTTGCATAGCAATGGAAGATAGATGTTGCATAGCAATGGAAGATAGATGTTGCATAGCAATGGTAGATAGATGTTGCATAGCAATGGAAGATAGATGTTGCATAGCAATGGAAGATAGATGTTGCATAGCAATGGAAGATAGATGTTGCATAGCAATGGAAGATAGATGTTGCATAGCAATGGAAGATAGATGTTGCATAGCAATGGAAGATAGATGTTGCATAGCCATGGAAGATAGATGTTGCATAGCCATGGAAGATAGATGTTGCATAGCAATGGAAGATAGATGTTGCATAGCAATGGAAGATAGATGTTGCATAGCAATGGAAGATAGATGTTGCATAGCAATGGAAGATAGATGTTGCATAGCAATGGAAGATAGATGTTGCATAGCAATGGAAGATAGATGTTGCATAGCAATGGAAGATAGATGTTGCATAGCAATGGAAGATAGATGTTGCATAGCAATGGAAGATAGATGTTGCATAGCAATGGAAGATAGATGTTGCATAGCAATGGAAGATAGATGTTGCATAGCAATGGAAGATAGATGTTGCATAGCAATGGAAGATAGATGTTGCATAGCAATGGAAGATAGATGTTGCATAGCAATGGAAGATAGATGTTGCATAGCAATGGAAGATAGATGTTGCATAGCAATGGAAGATAGATGTTGCATAGCAATGGAAGATAGATGTTGCATAGCAATGGAAGATAGATGTTGCATAGCAATGGAAGATAGATGTTGCATAGCAATGGAAGATAGATGTTGCATAGCAATGGAAGATAGATGTTGCATAGCAATGGAAGATAGATGTTGCATAGCAATGGAAGATAGATGTTGCATAGCAATGGAAGATAGATGTTGCATAGCAATGGAAGATAGATGTTGCATAGCAATGGAAGATAGATGTTGCATAGCAATGGAAGATAGATGTTGCATAGCAATGGAAGATAGATGTTGCATAGCAATGGAAGATAGATGTTGCATAGCAATGGAAGATAGATGTTGCATAGCAATGGAAGATAGATGTTGCATAGCAATGGAAGATAGATGTTGCATAGCAATGGAAGATAGATGTTGGAAGATAGATGTTGCATAGCAATGGAAGATAGATGTTGCATAGCAATGGAAGATAGATGTTGACAGTTTTGATGGTTTGCCACTTGGTGTTTATCTATTTATTGACATTTTAGGTATTTGTGAAGAGTAAACATGCGCTCTTTTATTTTTACCAAATTATTACTTTTTTCACTTAAATTAAGTGAGTTAGACAGTTTAAAAGATTGTAAAGTGTTTGGTTTCTTGTTTACTCTTTCATTTTTGAAAGGATCACAATTTTGCGCGTGATCAAGTATATTCCTATGAGTCCACGGGGGAAAATGAAACAGGAAAAGTTGCCAAGTGCACTTTCGTGTCATAATCACATCATCATCAGGGGAGACACAAGAGAGAAATATAACAGTCACTTGATATACAACGAAGAAGAGACGAAGCTACGACGCCATTTGGTAATGATGTTCGTCTCTTCGTTGTATATCAAGTGACTGTTATATTTCTCTCTTGTGTCTCCCCTGATGATGATGTGATTATGACACGAAAGTGCACTTGGCAACTTATCCTGTTTCATTTTTCCCCTGGACTCTTAGGAATACTCTATCATGTGCTTTATTTAAATGTAGGTCGAGGGTCATATCAAGATAAACAATGACTGGAAACATTCTTAAAGAGGGAACTGCTTTGGTCAATTGTTGTCAATGTGATTGAGACAGTAAACAAATCTATAAACAACTTTGTGTGAGTTAATGTCTCGTTTTATAGTGGTTTTAAGAGTTTTGTTTACATTTGAAATGCTTGGGTAAACAGATGGTTAAGATGAGTGGTTGGGTAGACGTGTTTGACTGAAGCACAGATGGTGCTGGTGGTGGAAACCTTGACTGACACACAGATGGTGCTGGTGGTGGAAACCTTGACTGACACACAGATGGTGCTGGTGGTGGAAACCTTGACTGACACACAGATGGTGCTGGTGGTGGAAACCTTGACTGACACACAGATGGTGCTGGTAGAAACCTTGACTGACACACAGATGGTGCTGATGGTGGAAACCTTGACTGACACACAGATGGTGCTGGTGGAAACCTTGACTGAAGCACAGATGGTGCTGGTGGAAACCTTGACTGACACGCAGATGGTGCTGGTGGTGGAAACCTTGACTGACACACAGATGGTGCTGGTGGTGGAAACCTTGACTGACACGCAGATGGTGCTGGTGGTGGAAACCTTGACTGACACACAGATGGTGCTGGTGGTGGAAACCTTGACTGACACACAGATGGTGCTGGTGGTGGAAACCTTGACTGACACACAGATGGTGCTGGTGGTGGAAACCTTGACTGACACACAGATGGTGCTGGTGGTGGAAACCTTGACTGACACACAGATGGTGCTGGTGGTGGAAACCTTGACTGACACACAGATGGTGCTGGTGGTGGAAACCTTGACTGACACACAGATGGTGCTGGTGGTGGAAACCTTGACTGACACACAGATGGTGCTGGTGGTGGAAACCTTGACTGACACACAGATGGTGCTGGTGGTGGAAACCTTGACTGACACACAGATGGTGCTGGTGGAAACCTTGACTGACACACAGATGGTGCTGGTGGTGGAAACCTTGACTGACACACAGATGGTGCTGGTGGAAACCTTGACTGACACTCAGATGGTGTGCTGGTGGAAACCTTGACTGACACACAGATGGTGCTGGTGGTGGAAACCTTGACTGACACACAGATGGTGCTGGTGGAAACCTTGACTGACACACAGATGGTGCTGATGGTGGAAACCTTGACTGACAGACAGATGGTGCTGATGGAAACCTTGACTGACACACAGATGGTGCTGGTG
>NC_092268.1:9929087-9934087 GCF_036320965.1 Panulirus ornatus
CGCTCACCTCTCCCACCCCACTCCCTCTCACCTCTCCCACCCCACTACCTCTCACCTCTCCCACCCCACCCCACTCCCTCTAACCTCTCCCACCCCACTCCCTCTCACCTCTCCCACCCCACTCCCTCTCACCTCTCCCACCCCACCCCACCCCAGTCACCTCTCCCACCCCACCTCCCTCTCACCTCTCCCACCCCACTCCCTCTCACCTCTCCCACCCCACTCCCCTGCCATTTCCCCACCATTCATAATGTCTCCCACACTACATTTTCTTTCCCTTGTTCGTTCCGGCCAATATTCCCTCTCCCCGCCCCCCGTTTTCTTCGTCCTCCGTTTTCTTCTGTTAGTGGCCATTTCGTGTGTTCCACATACATTGCCCGCCTCTCGTTTTCTCTCTCCTCTTCTTTCCCATTTTCTCTCTTGTCTCCCCAAACATTACCTTCTTGGGTTTGTACTTTCAAAACTGGTTGGTTTTGGGGTGATTGGGGAGGATGTAGCCCCAGGTTGGGGAGAAAGTCGTAGTCTTGTGTGGGGAGGAAACATCCGAGGGTGGGGAGGAACTTCGCCTCAGTCTGGCATTATATTGTCCCAAATATTATGAACAAAATAGATGCCATTTTTACCCATTTTTAAATTCCCCGAATTCAACCAAAAATTTCAAAAACAAATTAATTATTATTCAAAAGAAACTAATTATTATCTCAAAAAATTTAATTATTATTCAAAATTAATTATTATGTCAAAAAATTAATTATTATTCAAAATAAACTAATTATTATTCAAAAGAAACTAATTATTGTCAAAAAAATTATTTATTATTCAAAATAAACTAATTATTATGTCAAAGAATTAATTATTATTCAAAATAAACTAATTATTATGTCAAAAAATGAATTATTATTCAAAATAAACTAATTGATATGTCAAAAAATTAATTATTATTCAAAAGAAACTAATTATTATGTCAAAAAATTAATTATTCAAAATAAACTAATTATTATGTCAAAAAATTAATTATTATTCAAAATAAACTAATTGATATGTCAAAAAATTAATTATTATTCAAAAGAAACTAATTATTATGTCAAAAAAATTAATTATTATTCAAAATAAACAAATTATTATGTCAAAAAATTAATCATTATTCAAAATAAAGTAATTATTATGTCAAAAAATTGATCATTATTCAAAATAAACTAATTATTATGTCAAAAAAATAATTATTATTCAAAATAAACTAATTATTATGTCAAAAAATTAATTATTATTCAAAATAAACTAATTGATATGTCAAAAAATTAATTATTATTCAAAAGAAACTAATTATTATGTTAAAAAAATTAATTATTATTCAAAATAAACAAATTATTATGTCAAAAAATTAATCATTATTCAAAATAAAGTAATTATTATGTCAAAAAATTGATCATTATTCAAAATAAACTAATTATTATGTCAAAAAAAATAATTATTATTCAAAATAAACTAATTATTATGTCAAAAAATTAATTATTATTCAAAACTAATTATTGTCAAAAAAATTAGTATTATTCAAAATAAACTAAATTTTATTCAAAACAAACAAAATATTATTCACTTGAGATGCAATATGATCATTTCTGTACTCCGATGATTAATGGACTATAAGACTGATTAATCTTAATGATTTATGTGTATGGATGACTTTAAGTAATTAGCCTTCCTTTAATCACCTCGTATGGTAATTACTCACGTATGCTCCCCCCCCCTCCCCCCCGCACTTCATCTTTTCTATGTTCGTTTCTATATATGTTTATATATGTGTGTGTCAAGGAAGCGTAAAGCTATATGTATATGTATATATGTATATGTGTATATGTATGTATGTGAGAAATACTTAGAAAAGCAAATGGATTTGTATGTAGCATTTATGGATCTGGAGAAGGCATATGATAGAGTTGATAGAGATGCTCTGTGGAAGGTATTAAGAATATATGGTGTGGGAGGCAAGTTGTTAGAAGCAGTGAAAAGTTTTTATCGAGGATGTAAGGCATGTGTACGTGTAGGAAGAGAGGAAAGTGATTGGTTCTCAGTGAATGTAGGTTTGCGGCAGGGGTGTGTGATGTCTCCATGGTTGTTTAATTTGTTTATGGATGGGGTTGTTAGGGTGGTGAATGCAAGAGTTTTGGAAAGAGGGGCAAGTATGAAGTCTGTTGGGGATGAGAGAGCTTGGGAAGTGAGTCAGTTGTTGTTCGCTGATGATACAGCGCTGGTGGCCGATTCATGTGAGAAACTGCAGAAGCTGGTGACTGAGTTTGGTAAAGTGTGTGAAAGAAGAAAGTTAAGAGTAAATGTGAATAAGAGCAAGGTTATTAGGTACAGTAGGGTTGAGGGTCAAGTGAATTGGGAGGTGAGTTTGAATGGAGAAAAACTGGAGGAAGTGAAGTGTTTTAGATATCTGGGAGTGGATCTGGCAGCGGATGGAACCATGGAAGCGGAAGTGGATCATAGGGTGGGGGAGGGGGCGAAAAATCTGGGATCCTTGAAGAATGTGTGGAAGTCGAGAACATTATCTCGGAAATCAAAAATGGGTATGTTTGAAGGAATAGTGGTTCCAACAATGTTGTATGGTTGCGAGGCGTGGGCTATGGATAGAGTTGTGCGCAGGAGGATGGATGTGCTGGAAATGAGATGTTTGAGGACAATGTGTGGTGTGAGGTGGTTTGATCGAGTAAGTAACGTAAGGGTAAGAGAGATGTGTGGAAATAAAAAGAGCGTGGTTGAGAGAGCAGAAGAGGGTGTTTTGAAATGGTTTGGTCACATGGAGAGAATGAGTGAGGAAAGATTGACCAAGAGGATATATGTGTCAGAGGTGGAGGGAACGAGAAGTGGGAGACCAAATTGGAGGTGGAAAGATGGGGTGAAAAAGATTTTGAGTGATCTGGGCCTGAACATGCAGGAGGGTGAAAGGCGGGCAAGGAATAGAGTGAATTGGATCGATGTGGTATACCGGGGCCGACGTGCTGTCAATGGATTGAATCGGGGCATGTGAAGCGTCTGGGGTAAACCATGGAAAGTTGTGTGGGGCCCGGATGTGGAAAGGGAGCTGTGGTTTCGGTGCATTATTACATGACAGCTAGAGACTGAGTGTGAACGAATGGGGCCTTTGTTGTCTTTTCCTAGCGCTACCTCGCACACATGAGGGGGGAGGGGGATGTTATTCCATGTGTGGCGAGGTGGCGATCGGAATGAATAAGGGCAGACAGTATGAATTATGTACATGTGCATATATGTATACGTCTGTGTGTGTATATATATGTGTACATTGAGATGTATAGGTATGTATATGTGCGTGTGTGGACGTGTATGTATATACATGTGTATGTGGGTGGGTTGGGCCATTCTTTCGTCTGTTTCCTTGCGCTACCTCGCTAACGCGGGAGACAGCGACAAAGCAAAAAAAAAAAAATATATATATATATATATATATATATATATATATATATATATATATATATATATATATATATTGGTGAGGGTTCATCTTGAGTGGCAAGTCACGTAAGCAGTTAGACACCGAGTGTCCAAACCTGGCGCGTGACGTCATGACGGGCTGGGCTGGCTCTCTCTCTCTCTCTCTCTCTCTCTCTCTCTCTCTCTCTCTCTCTCTCTCTCTCTCTCTCTCTCTCTCTCTACGTAAGTACATGTGTGGATATATTCACAAACAGATAATACCTCGTAGCCAAGTAGATGTACAGGGGAATATAAGGTTTCATCAACTGTTTATTTATTTATTATTATTATTATTATTATTATTATTATTATTGTTATTGTTATTATTATTATTATTATTATTATTATTATTATTATTATTATTATTGTTATTGTTATTATTATTATTATTATTATTATTATTATTATTATTATTATTGTTATTGTTATTGTTATTATTATTATTATTATTATTATTATTATTATTATTATTATTATTATTGTTATTGTTATTATTATTATTATTATTATTATTATTATTATTATTATTATTATTATTATTGTTATTGTTATTATTATTATTATTATTATTATTATTATTATTATTATTATTATTATTATTGTTATTATTATTATTATTATTATTATTATTATTATTATTATTATTATTATTATCATTATTATTATTATTATTATTATTATTATTATTATTATTATCATTATTATTATTATTATTATTATTATTATTATTATTATTATTATTATTATTATTGTTATTATTATTATTATTATTATTATTATTATTATTATTATTATTATTATCATTATTATTATTATTATTATTATTATTATTATTATTATTATTATTATTATCATTATTATTATTATTATTATTATTATTATTATTATTATTATTATTATCATTATTATTATTATTATTATCATTATTATTATTATTATTATTATTATTATTATTATTATTATTGTTATTATTATTATTATTATTATTATTATTATTATTATTATTATTATTATTATTATTATTATTATTATTATTATTATTATTATTATTATTATTATTATTATTATTATTATTATTATTATTATTATTATTATCATTATTATTATTATTATTATCATTATTATTATTATTATTATTATTATTATTATTATTATTATTATCATTATTATTATTATTATTATCATTATTATTATTATTATTATTATTATTATTATTAATTATCATTATTATTATTATTATTATCATTATTATTATTATTATTATTATTATTATTATTATTATCATTATCATTATTATTATTATTATTATTATTATTATTATTATTATTATTATTATTATTATTATTATTATCATTATTATTATTATTATTATCATTATTATTATTATTATTATTATTATTATTATTATTATTATTATTATTATTATTATCATTATTATTATTATTATTATCATTATTATTATTATTATTATTATTATTATTATTATTATTATTATTATTATCATTATT
>NC_092268.1:9941587-9971587 GCF_036320965.1 Panulirus ornatus
TGTGTTGGAGGTGTTGGAGTCCAGGGCTGCTGTTGTTGGAGGTGTTGGAGTCCAGGGCTTGCTTGTGTTGGAGGTGTTGGAGTCCAGGGCTGCTGTTGTTGGAGGTGTTGGAGTCCAGGGCTGCTGTTGTTGGAGGTGTTGGAGTCCAGGGCTCTGTTGTTGGAGGTGTTGGAGTCCAGGGCTGCTGTTGTTGGAGGTGTTGGAGTCCAGGGCTCCTGTTGTTGGAGGTGTTGGAGTCCAGGGCTGCTGTTGTTGGAGGTGTTGGAGTCCAGGGCTGCTGTTGTTGGAGGTGTTGGAGTCCAGGGCTCCTGTTGTTGGAGGTGTTGGAGTCCAGGGCTGCTGTTGTTGGAGGTGTTGGAGTCCAGGGCTCCTGTTGTTGGAGGTGTTGGAGTCCAGGGCTGCTGTTGTTGGAGGTGTTGGAGTCCAGGGCTCCTGTTGTTGGAGGTGTTGGAGTCCAGGGCTGCTGTTGTTGGAGGTGTTGGAGTCCAGGGCTGCTGTTGTTGGAGGTGTTGGAGTCCAGGGCTGCTTGTGTTGGAGGTGTTGGAGTCCAGGGCTGCTGTTGTTGGAGGTGTTGGAGTCCAGGGCTGCTGTTGTTGGAGGAGTAGGAGTCAGGGCTGCTGTTGTTGGAGGTGTTGGAGTCCAGGGCTGCTGTTGTTGGAGGTGTTGGAGTCCAGGGCTGCTGTTGTTGGAGGTGTTGGAGCCCAGGGCTGCTGTTGTTGTTGGAGGTGTTGGAGTCCAGGGCTGCTGTTGTTGGAGGTGTTGGAGTCCAGGGCTGCTGTTGTTGGAGGTGTTGGAGTCCAGGGCTGCTGTTGTTGGAGGTGTTGGAGTCCAGGGCTGCTGTTGTTGGAGGTGTTGGAGTCCAGGGCTGCTGTTGTTGGAGGTGTTGGAGTCCAGGGCTGCTGTTGTTGGAGGTGTTGGAGTCCAGGGCTGCTGTTGTTGGAGGTGTTGGAGTCCAGGGCTGCTGTTGTTGGAGGTGTTGGAGTCCAGGGCTGCTGTTGTTGGAGGTGTTGGAGTCCAGGGCTGCTGTTGTTGGAGGTGTTGGAGTCCAGGGCTGCTGTTGTTGGAGGTGTTGGAGTCCAGGGCTGCTGTTGTTGGAGGTGTTGGAGTCCATGGGCTGCTGTTGTTGGAGTGTGGAGTCCAGGGCTGCTGTTGTTGGAGGTGTTTGGAGTCCAGGGCTGCTGTTGTTGGAGGTGTTGAGTCCAGGGCTGCTGTTGTTGGAGGGCGTTGGAGTCCAGGGCTGCTGTGTGTTGGAGGTGTTGGAGTCCAGGGCTGCTGTTGTTGGAGGTGTTGGAGTCCAGGGGCTGCTGTTGTTAGGAGGTGTTGGAGTCCAGGGCTGCTGTTGTTGGAGGTGTTGGAGTCCAGGGCTGCTGTGTTTGGAGGTGTTGGAGTCCAGGGCTGCTGTTGTAGGAGGTGTTGGAGTCCAGGGCTGCTGCAGTTGTTGGAGGTGTTGGAGTCCAGGGCTGCTGTTGTTGGAGGTGTTGGAGCCCAGGGCTGCTGTTGTTGGAGGTGTTGGAGTCAGGGCTGCTGTTGTTGGAGGTGTTGGAGTCCAGGGCTGCTGTTGTTTGGAGGTGTTGGAGTCCAGGGCTGCTGTTGTTGGTGGAGGTGTTGGAGTCCAGGGCTGCTGTTGTTGGAGGTGTTGGAGTCCAGGGCTGCTGTTGTTGGAGGTGTTGGAGTCCAGGGCTGCTGTTGTTGGAGGTGTTGGAGCCAGGGCTGCTGTTGTTGGAGGTGTTGGAGTCCAGGGCTGCTGTTGTTGGAGGTGTTGGAGTCCAGGGCTGCTGTTGTTGGAGGTGTTGGAGTCCAGGGCTGCTGTTGTTGGAGGTGTTGGAGTCCAGGGCTGCTGTTGTTGGAGGTGTTGGAGTCCAGGGCTGCTGTTGTTGGAGGTGTTGGAGTCCAGGGCTGCTGTTGTTGGAGGTGTTGGAGTCCAGGGCTGCTGTTGTTGGAGGTGTTGGAGTCCAGGGCTGCTGTGTGTTGGAGGTGTTGGAGTCCAGGGCTGCTGTTGTTGGAGGTGTTGGAGCCAGGGCTGCTGTTGTTGGAGGTGTTGGAGTCCAGGGCTGCTGTTGTTGGAGGTGTTGGAGTCCAGGGCTGCTGTTGTTGGTGTTGGAGTCCAGGGCTGCTGTTGTTGGAGGTGTTGGAGTCCAGGGCTGCTGTTGTTGGAGGTGTTGGAGTCCAGGGCTGCTGTTGTTGGAGGTGTTGGAGTCCAGGGCTGCTGTTGTTGGAGGTGTTGGAGTCCAGGGCTGCTGTTGTTGGAGGTGTTGGAGTCCAGGGCTGCTGTTGTTGGAGGTGTTGGAGTCCAGGGCTGCT
The DNA here is from genome assembly GCF_036320965.1 of Panulirus ornatus. Taxonomy (NCBI): domain Eukaryota; kingdom Metazoa; phylum Arthropoda; class Malacostraca; order Decapoda; family Palinuridae; genus Panulirus; species Panulirus ornatus. Next base: position 9,943,889 of record NC_092268.1, read on the forward strand.
GTTGTTGGAGGTGTTGGAGTCCAGGGCTGCTGTTGTTGGAGGTGTTGGAGTCCAGGGCTGCTGTTGTTGGAGGTGTTGGAGTCCAGGGCTGCTGTTGTTGGAGGTGTTGGAGTCCAGGGCTGCTGTTGTTGGAGGTGTTGGAGTCCAGGGCTGCTGTTGTTGGAGGTGTTGGAGTCCAGGGCTGCTGTTGTTGGAGGTGTTGGAGTCCAGGGCTGCTGTTGTTGGAGGTGTTGGAGTCCAGGGCTGCTGTTGTTGGAGGTGTTGGAGTCCAGGGCTGCTGTTGTTGGAGGTGTTGGAGTCCAGGGCTGCTGTTGTTGGAGGTGTTGGAGTCCCAGGGCTGCTGTTGTTGGAGGTGTTGGAGTCCAGGGCTGCTGTTGTTGGAGGTGTTGGAGCCAGGGCTGCTGTTGTTGTTGGAGGTGTTGGAGTCCAGGGCTGCTGTTGTTGGAGGTGTTGGAGTCCAGGGCTGCTGTTGTTGGAGGAGTTGGAGTCCAGGGCTGCTGTGTTGGAGGTGTTGGAGTCCAGGGCTGCTGTTGTTGGAGGTGTTGGAGCCAGGGCTGCTGTTGTTGGAGGTGTTGGAGCCCAGGGCTGCTTGTTGTTGGAGGTGTTGGAGTCCAGGGCTGCTGTTGTTGGAGGTGTTGGAGTCCAGGGCTGCTGTTGTTGGAGGTGTTGGAGTCCAGGGCTGCTGTTGTTGGAGGTGTTGGAGTCCAGGGCTGCTGTTGTTGGAGGTGTTGGAGTCCAGGGCTGCTGTTGTTGGAGGTGTTGGAGTCCAGGGCTGCTGTTGTTGGAGGTGTTGGAGTCCAGGGCTGCTGTTGTTGGAGGTGTTGGAGTCCAGGGCTGCTGTTGTTGGAGGTGTTGGAGTCCAGGGCTGCTGTTGTTGGAGGTGTTGGAGTCCAGGGCTGCTGTTGTTGGAGGTGTTGGAGTCCAGGGCTGCTGTTGTTGGAGGTGTTGGAGTCCAGGGCTGCTGTTGTTGGAGGTGTTGGAGTCCATGGCTGCTGTTGTTGGAGGTGTTGGAGTCCAGGGCTGCTGTTGTTGGAGGTGTTGGAGTCCAGGGCTGCTGTTGTTGGAGGTGTTGGAGTCCAGGGCTGCTGTTGTTGGAGGTGTTGGAGTCCAGGGCTGCTGTTGTTGGAGGTGTTGGAGTCCAGGGCTGCTGTTGTTGGAGGTGTTGGAGTCCAGGGCTGCTGTTGTTGGAGGTGTTGGAGTCCAGGGCTGCTGTTGTTGGAGGTGTTGGAGTCCAGGGCTGCTGTTGTTGGAGGTGTTGGAGTCCAGGGCTGCTGTTGTTGGAGGTGTTGGAGTCCAGGGCTGCTGTTGTTGGAGGTGTTGGAGTCCAGGGCTGCTGTTGTTGGAGGTGTTGGAGTCCAGGGCTGCTGTTGTTGGAGGTGTTGGAGTCCAGGGCTGCTGTTGTTGGAGGTGTTGGAGTCCAGGGCTGCTGTTGTTGGAGGTGTTGGAGTCCAGGGCTGCTGTTGTTGGAGGTGTTGGAGTCCAGGGCTGCTGTTGTTGGAGGTGTTGGAGTCCAGGGCTGCTGTTGTTGGAGGTGTTGGAGCCCAGGGCTGCTGTTGTTGTTGGAGGTGTTGGAGTCCAGGGCTGCTGTTGTTGGAGGTGTTGGAGTCCAGGGCTGCTGTTGTTGGAGGTGTTGGAGTCCAGGGCTGCTGTTGTTGGAGGTGTTGGAGTCCAGGGCTGCTGTTGTTGGAGGTGTTGGAGTCCAGGGCTGCTGTTGTTGGAGGTGTTGGAGTCCAGGGCTGCTGTTGTTGGAGGTGTTGAGTCCAGGGCTGCTGTTGTTGGAGGTGTTGGAGTCCAGGGCTGCTGTTGTTGGAGGTGTTGGAGTCCAGGGCTGCTGTTGTTGGAGGTGTTGGAGTCCAGGGCTGCTGTTGTTGGAGGTGTTGGAGTCCAGGGCTGCTGTTGTTGGAGGTGTTGGAGTCCAGGGCTGCTGTTGTTGGTGTTGGAGTCCAGGGCTGCTGTTGTTGGAGGCGTTGGAGTCCAGGGCTGCTGTTGTTGGAGGTGTTGGAGTCCAGGGCTGCTGTTGTTGGAGGCGTTGGAGTCCAGGGCTGCTGTTGTTGGAGGTGTTGGAGTCCAGGGCTGCTGTTGTTGGAGGTGTTGGAGTCCAGGGCTGCTGTTGTTGGAGGTGTTGGAGTCCTGGGCTGCTGTTGTTGGAGGTGTTGGAGTCCAGGGCTGCTGTTGTTGGAGGTGTTGGAGTCCAGGGCTGCTGTTGTTGGAGGTGTTGGAGTCCCAGGGCTGCTGTTGTTGGAGGCGTTGGAGTCCAGGGCTGCTGTTGTTGGAGGTGTTGGAGTCCAGGGCTGCTGTTGTTGGAGGTGTTGGAGTCCAGGGCTGCTGTTGTTGGAGGTGTTGGAGTCCAGGGCTGCTGTTGTTGGAGGTGTTGGAGTCCAGGGCTGCTGTTGTTGGAGGTGTTGGAGCTCAGGGCTACTGCTGTTGTTGGAGGTGTTGGAGTCCAGGGCTGCTGTTGTTGGAGGCTTTGGAGTCCAGGGCTGCTTGTGTTGGAGGTGTTGGAGTCCAGGGCTGCTGTTGTTGGAGGTGTTGGAGTCCAGGGCTGCTGTTGTTGGAGGTGTTGGAGTCCAGGGCTGCTGTTGTTGGAGGCGTTGGAGTCCAGGGCTGCTTGTGTTGGAGGTGTTGGAGTCCAGGGCTGCTGTTGTTGGAGGTGTTGGAGTCCAGGGCTGCTGTTGTTGGAGATGTTGGAGTCCAGGGCTGCTGTTGTTGGAGGTGTTGGAGCCCAGGGCTGCTGTTTTTGGAGGTGTTGGAGTCCAGGGCTGCTGTTGTTGGAGATGTTGGAGCCCAGGGCTGCTGTTGTTGGAGGTGTTGGAGTCCAGGGCTGCTGTTGTTGGAGGCGTTGGAGTCCAGGGCTGCTGTTGTTGGAGTCCAGGGCTGCTGTTGTTGGAGGTGTTGGAGCCCAGGGCTGCTGTTGTTGGAGTCCAGGGCTGCTGTTGTTGGAGGCGTTGGAGTCCAGGGCTGCTGTTGTTGGAGGTGTTGGAGCCCAGGGCTGCTGTTGTTGGAGGTGTTGGAGTCCAGGGCTGCTGTTGTTGGAGGCGTTGGAGTCCAGGGCTGCTGTTGTTGGAGGCGTTGGAGTCCAGGGCTGCTGTTGTTGGAGGTGTTGGAGTCCAGGGCTGCTGTTGTTGGAGGTGTTGGAGCCCAGGGCTGCTGTTGTTGGAGGTGTAGAAGTCCAGGGCTGCTGTTGTTGGAGGTGTTGGTGTCTTAAATGATTAGATTTAATATAAAGGATTAGATCCTATCTTAAATGATTAGCTTTAATATAAAGGATTAGATCCTATCTTAAATGATTAGATTTAATATAAAGGATTAGATCCTATCTTAAATGATTAGATTTAATATAAAGGATTAGATCCTATCTTAAATGATTAGCTTTAATATAAAGGATTAGATCCTATCTTAAATGATTAGATTTAATATAAAGGATTAGATCCTATCTTAAATGATTAGCTTTAATATAAAGGATTAGATCCTATCTTAAATGATTAGATTTAATATAAAGGATTAGATCCTATCTTAAATGATTAGATTTAATATAAAGGATTAGATCCTATCTTAAATGATTAGCTTTAATATAAAGGATTAGATCCTATCTTAAATGATTAGATTTAATATAAAGGATTAGATCCTTAAATGATTAGCTTTAGTTATATAAAGGATTCGGATCTCTTGGAATACTTAGTAAATCCATTATAAAGTGGCGGATCTCATTATGAAAGGATCTGATCTCATCCCAAAAGGGTAGGATTACGTCATGCACAGCTGGATCGCTTTATATAGGTGTTCGATCCCATGGTCTGGTGCTCTGAAACCTCTTAACACAGGATTAGATTTCGTTTTGTAGGATTGGATCTCGTTTTATGGGATTGGATCTTATTTTATGGGATTGGATCTTATTTTATAGGATTAGATCTCATTTTAAAGGATTGGATCTCGTTTTATGGGATTGGATCTTATTTTATGGGATTGGATCTTATAGGATTAGATCTTATTTTAAAGGATTGGATCTCGTTCTATGGGATTGTCTTATTTTATAGGATTGGATCTTATTTTATAGGATTAGATCTCATTTTAAAGGATTGGATCTCATTTTAAGGGATTGGATCTCGTTTTGTAGGATTAGATTCATTTTAAAGGATTGGATCTCATTTTAAAGGATTGGATCTCATTTTAAAGGATTAGATCTCGTTTTATGGGACTGGATCTTATTTTATAGGATTAGATCTTATTTTAAACGATTGGATCTCATTTTAAAGGATTGGATCTCGTTTTAAAGGATTGGATCTCATTTTAAAGGATTAGATCTCGTTTTATGGGACTGGATCTTATTTTATAGGATTAGATCTTATTTTAAACGATTGGATCTCATTTTAAAGGATTGGATCTCGTTTTATAGGATTGGATCTCGTTTTATAGGATTGGATCTCGTTTTATAGGATTGGATCTCTTCCTGGCGTCTGTGGTCTCATTCTGCACTGCTTTGCATGGTGGCCGCTGGGTCCTTGAGCGGCGGGGCTAGCTGGTGGGGGTGGAGAAAGTGAGGGAGATGTGTTGGAGAGAGTGGTGTTGGAGGGAGGGGAGTTGGGGGGGGAGTGTGTATGATGGAGAGAGTGGTGGTGGGGGTGGATGATGAGGGGGGGGGCGGAGAGAGAGAGAGAGAGAGAGAGAGAGAGAGAGAGAGAGAGAGAGAGAGAGAGAGAGAGAGAGAGAGAGAGAGAGAGAGGGAAGGGGGAAATGGATTTCTTTTTTGTAGGTGGAGTTGAATGTGGGGGGGGGGGCGGGGGTGGATTGAGGTGGAGGAGGGAGGGAGTGGGATGGGAGGGTCGTCATATGAAGAGAGGGGCGGCCTCCCTCGCCCCCCCACCAGACAGGTGGTCGGGTCTGGGGGTCGTTTATTTTTGAGTGGGTTGGCCACTTGAGGCGGGGGGGGGAGGGGGGGGGGTGTGGAGCAGCTATGCGAGGGGGGGGGAAGGTGGAAGAGTGTCGGACGTGCGTCATTGGGTGGAGGAATGTCGAGGTACGACCTCGGGTACCGTTAAGAGGGTCGTCTTGAACGAGTGCTGAGAGGTCGTGGTTGATGGGGGGGGGGGAGTTGGTCTCTAGGGGTCGTCCTAGTGTGGTTGTTCGTGGTTGGAAGGCGTGGTTATTGGATGGACGACCCTTGAGCACGACGGTATACGACCCTTGAACACGACGGTATACAACCCTTGAACACGACGGTATACGACCCTTGAACACGACGGTATACGACCCTTGAACACGACGGTATACGACCCTTGAACACGATGACCTGGCCTTAACCTGTCAAGGGTCGTATACCGTCGTGTTCAAGGGTCGTATACCGTCGTGTTCAAGGGTCGTATACCGTCGTGCTCAAGGGTTGTATACCGTCGTGTTCAAGGGTCGTATACCGTCGTGTTCAAGGGTCGTATACCGTCGTGTTCAAGGGTCGTATACCGTCGTGTTCAAGGGTTGTATACCGTCGTGTTCAAGGGTCGTATACCGTCGTGTTCAAGGGTTGTATACCGTCGTGTTCAAGGGTCGTATACCGTCGTGTTCAAGGGTCGTATACCGTCGTGTTCAGGGGTCGTATACCGTCGTGTTCAAGGGTCGTATACCGTCGTGTTCAAGGGTCGTATACCGTCGTGCTCAAGGGTCGTATACCGTCGTGTTCAAGGGTCGTATACCGTCGTGTTCAAGGGTCGTATACCGTCGTGTTCAAGGGTCGTATACCGTCGTGTTCAAGGGTCGTATACCGTCGTGCTCAAGGGTTGTATACCGTCGTGTTCAAGGGTCGTATACCGTCGTGTTCAAGGGTCGTATACCGTCGTGTTCAAGGGTCGTATACCGTCGTGTTCAAGGGTCGTATACCGTCGTGCTCAAGGGTTGTATACCGTCGTGTTCAAGGGTCGTATACCGTCGTGTTCAAGGGTCGTATACCGGTCGTGCTTCAAGGGTTGTATACCGTCGTGTTCAAGGGTCGTATACCGTCGTGCTCAAGGGTCGTATACCGTCGTGTTCAAGGGTCGTATACCGTCGTGTTCAAGGGTCGTATACCGTCGTGTTCAAGGGTCGTATACCGTCGTGTTCAAGGGTCGTATACCGTCGTGTTCAAGGGTCGTATACCGTCGTGCTTCAAGGGTCGTATACCGTCGTGTTCAAGGGTCGTATACCGTCGTGTTCAAGGGTCGTATACCGTCGTGTTCAAGGGTCGTATACCGTCGTGTTCAAGGGTCGTATACCGTCGTGTTCAAGGGTCGTATACCGTCGTGTTCAAGGGTCGTATACCGTCGTGTTCAAGGGTCGTATACCGTCGTGTTCAAGGGTCGTATACCGTCGTGTTCAAGGGTCGTATACCGTCGTGTTCAAGGGTCGTATACCGTCGTGTTCAAGGGTCGTATACCGTCGTGTTCAAGGGTCGTATACCGTCGTGTTCAAACACTGGAAGGTCAGCGGGATCGCCACGTTCATGAACGTGTACACAACCACATGGTGTACACATGGTGTACACAACCACATGGTGTACACAACCACATGGTGTACACATGGTGTACACATGGTGTACACAACCACATGGTGTACACAACCACATGGTGTACACATGGTGTACACATGGTGCACACAACCATATGGTGTACACATGGTGCACACAACCACATGGTGTACACATGGTGTACACAACCACATGGTGTACACATGGTGTACACAACCACATGGTGTACACATGGTGTACACAACCACATGGTGTACACATGGTGTACACAACCACATGGTGTACACATGGTGCACACAACCACATGGTGTACACATGGTGTACACAACCACATGGTGTACACATGGTGTACACAACCACATGGTGTACACATGGTGTACACAACCACATGGTGTACACATGGTGTACACAACCACATGGTGTACACATGGTGTACACAACCACATGGTGTACACATGGTGCACACAACCACATGGTGTACACAACCACATGGTGTACACATGGTGTAACACAACACATGGTGTACACATGGTGTACACAACCACATGGTGTACACATGGTGTACACAACCACCATGGTGTACACATGGTGTACACCCGGGCGACCTGGATTCATTCTCAATTCGTTGTTCTTGTTGTTGTTCACACCTGTTCACCGCATTCCTCTGGCTTTTGAACACTCGCGTGTGAGTGGCTAGTGTGTGAGGTGGCTAGTGTGTGAGTGGCTAGAGTGTGAGTGGCTAGTGTTGTGAGTGGCTAGTGTGTGAGTGGTAGTGTGTGAGTGGCTAGTGTGTGAGTGGCTAGTGTGTGAGTGGTAGAGTGTGAGTGGCTAGTGTTGTGAGTGGCTAGAGTGTGAGTGGCTAGAGTGTGAGTGGCTAGTGTGTGAGGTGGCTAGTGTGTGAGTGGCTAGTGTGTGAGTGGTAGTGTGTGAGTGGCTAGTGTTGTGAGTGGCTAGTGTGTGAGTGGTAGTGTGTGAGTGGCTAGTGTTGTGAGTGGCTAGTGTGTGAGTGGTAGTGTGTGAGTGGCTAGTGTTGTGAGTGGCTAGTGTTGTGAGTGGCTAGTGTGTGAGTGGCTAGTGTTGTGAGTGGCTAGTGTTGTGAGTGGCTAGTGTTGTGAGTGGCTAGTGTTGTGAGTGGCTAGTGTTGTGAGTGGCTAGAGTGTGAGTGGCTAGTGTTGTGAGTGGCTAGTGTGTGAGGTGGCTAGTGTGTGAGTGGTAGTGTGTGAGTGGCTAGTGTTGTGAGTGGCTAGTGTGTGAGTGGTAGTGTGTGAGTGGCTAGAGTGTGAGTGGCTAGTGTGTGAGGTGGCTAGTGTGTGAGGTGGCTAGTGTGTGAGTGGTAGAGTGTGAGTGGCTAGTGTTGTGAGTGGCTAGTGTTGTGAGTGGCTAGTGTGTGAGTGGTAGTGTGTGAGTGGCTAGTGTTGTGAGTGGCTAGAGTGTGAGTGGCTAGTGTTGTGAGTGGCTAGAGTGTGAGTGGCTAGTGTTGTGAGTGGCTAGTGTTGTGAGTGGCTAGTGTTGTGAGTGGCTAGTGTGTGAGTGGTAGTGTGTGAGTGGCTAGTGTGTGAGTGGCTAGTGTTGTGAGTGGCTAGTGTGTGAGTGGTAGTGTGTGAGTGGCTAGTGTTGTGAGTGGCTAGTGTGTGAGTGGTAGTGTGTGAGTGGCTAGTGTTGTGAGTGGCTAGTGTGTGAGGTGGCTAGTGTGTGAGTGGCTAGTGTTGTGAGTGGCTAGTGTGTGAGTGGTAGAGTGTGAGTGGCTAGTGTTGTGAGTGGCTAGTGTGTGAGTGGTAGTGTGTGAGTGGCTAGTGTGTGAGGTGGCTAGTGTGTGAGGTGGCTAGTGTGTGAGTGGCTAGAGTGTGAGTGGCTAGTGTTGTGAGTGGCTAGTGTTGTGAGTGGCTAGTGTGTGAGTGGTAGTGTGTGAGTGGCTAGTGTTGTGAGTGGCTAGAGTGTGAGTGGCTAGAGTGTGAGTGGCTAGTGTTGTGAGTGGCTAGAGTGTGAGTGGCTAGTGTTGTGAGTGGCTAGTGTGTGAGGTGGCTAGTGTGTGAGTGGCTAGTGTTGTGAGTGGCTAGAGTGTGAGTGGCTAGTGTTGTGAGTGGCTAGTGTTGTGAGTGGCTAGTGTTGTGAGTGGCTAGTGTTGTGAGTGGCTAGTGTTGTGAGTGGCTAGTGTTGTGAGTGGCTAGTGTTGTGAGTGGCTAGTGTTGTGAGTGGCTAGTGTTGTGAGTGGCTAGTGTGTGAGTGGCTAGAGTGTGAGTGGCTAGTGTGTGAGGTGGCTAGTGTGTGAGGTGGCTAGTGTGTGAGGTGGCTAGTGTGTGAGTGGCTAGTGTTGTGAGTGGCTAGTGTGTGAGTGGCTAGTGTTGTGAGTGGCTAGTGTGTGAGTGGCTAGTGTTGTGAGTGGCTAGTGTTGTGAGTGGCTAGTGTGTGAGTGGCTAGAGTGTGAGTGGCTAGTGTTGTGAGTGGCTAGTGTGTGAGTGGTAGTGTGTGAGTGGCTAGAGTGTGAGTGGCTAGAGTGTGAGTGGCTAGTGTGTGAGTGGTAGAGTGTGAGTGGCTAGTGTTGTGAGTGGCTAGTGTTGTGAGTGGCTAGTGTTGTGAGTGGCTAGTGTTGTGAGTGGCTAGTGTGTGAGTGGCTAGAGTGTGAGTGGCTAGTGTTGTGAGTGGCTAGAGTGTGAGTGGCTAGTGTTGTGAGTGGCTAGTGTTGTGAGTGGCTAGTGTTGTGAGTGGCTAGTGTTGTGAGTGGCTAGTGTGTGAGTGGCTAGTGTTGTGAGTGGCTAGTGTTGTGAGTGGCTAGTGTTGTGAGTGGCTAGTGTGTGAGTGGCTAGAGTGTGAGTGGCTAGTGTTGTGAGTGGCTAGTGTTGTGAGTGGCTAGTGTGTGAGTGGCTAGTGTTGTGAGTGGCTAGTGTGTGAGTGGTAGTGTGTGAGTGGCTAGAGTGTGAGTGGCTAGTGTTGTGAGTGGCTAGTGTTGTGAGTGGCTAGTGTTGTGAGTGGCTAGTGTTGTGAGTGGCTAGAGTGTGAGTGGCTAGTGTTGTGAGTGGCTAGTGTTGTGAGTGGCTAGTGTTGTGAGTGGCTAGTGTTGTGAGTGGCTAGAGTGTGAGTGGCTAGTGTTGTGAGTGGCTAGTGTTGTGAGTGGCTAGTGTGTGAGGTGGCTAGTGTGTGAGTGGCTAGTGTTGTGAGTGGCTAGTGTTGTGAGTGGCTAGTGTTGTGAGTGGCTAGTGTTGTGAGTGGCTAGTGTTGTGAGTGGCTAGAGTGTGAGTGGCTAGAGTGTGAGTGGCTAGAGTGTGAGTGGCTAGAGTGTGAGTGGCTAGAGTGTGAGTGGCTAGTGTGTGAGTGCTAGAGTGTGAGTGGCTAGTGTTGTGAGTGGCTAGAGTGTGAGTGGCTAGAGTGTGAGTGGCTAGTGTGTGAGTGGCTAGAGTGTGAGTGGCTAGAGTGTGAGTGGCTAGTGTGTGAGTGGCTAGAGTGTGAGTGGCTAGAGTGTGAGTGGCTAGAGTGTGAGTGGCTAGTGTGTGAGTGGCTAGAGTGTGAGTGGCTAGAGTGTGAGTGGCTAGAGTGTGAGTGGCTAGAGTGTGAGTGGCTAGAGTGTGAGTGGCTAGAGTGTGAGTGGCTAGAGTGTGAGTGGCTAGAGTGTGAGTGGCTAGAGTGTGAGTGGCTAGAGTGTGAGTGGCTAGAGTGTGAGTGGCTAGAGTGTGAGTGGCTAGAGTGTGAGTGGCTAGAGTGTGAGTGGCTAGAGTGTGAGTGGCTAGAGTGTGAGTGGCTAGAGTGTGAGTGGCTAGAGTGTGAGTGGCTAGAGTGTGAGTGGCTAGAGTGTGAGTGGCTAGAGTGTGAGTGGCTAGAGTGTGAGTGGCTAGAGTGTGAGTGGCTAGAGTGTGAGTGGCTAGAGTGTGAGTGGCTAGTGTTGTGAGTGGCTAGTGTTGTGAGTGGCTAGTGTTGTGAGTGGCTAGTGTTGTGAGTGGCTAGTGTTGTGAGTGGCTAGTGTTGTGAGTGGCTAGTGTGTGAGTGGTAGAGTGTGAGTGGCTAGTGTTGTGAGTGGCTAGTGTGTGAGTGGCTAGAGTGTGAGTGGCTAGAGTGTGAGTGGCTAGTGTGTGAGTGGCTAGAGTGTGAGTGGCTAGTGTTGTGAGTGGCTAGAGTGTGAGTGGCTAGTGTGTGAGGTGGCTAGTGTGTGAGGTGGCTAGTGTGTGAGTGGCTAGTGTGTGAGTGGCTAGTGTTGTGAGTGGCTAGTGTGTGAGTGCTAGAGTGTGAGTGGCTAGTGTGTGAGTGGCTAGTGTGTGAGGTGGCTAGTGTGTGAGTGGTAGTGTGTGAGTGGCTAGTGTTGTGAGTGGCTAGAGTGTGAGTGGCTAGTGTGTGAGGTGGCTAGTGTGTGAGGTGGCTAGTGTGTGAGGTGGCTAGTGTGTGAGGTGGCTAGTGTGTGAGTGGCTAGAGTGTGAGTGGCTAGTGTGTGAGTGGTAGAGTGTGAGTGGCTAGAGTGTGAGTGGCTAGAGTGTGAGTGGCTAGAGTGTGAGTGGCTAGAGTGTGAGTGGCTAGAGTGTGAGTGGCTAGTGTTGTGAGTGGCTAGTGTTGTGAGTGGCTAGTGTTGTGAGTGGCTAGTGTTGTGAGTGGCTAGTGTTGTGAGTGGCTAGTGTTGTGAGTGGCTAGTGTTGTGAGTGGCTAGTGTTGTGAGTGGCTAGTGTTGTGAGTGGCTAGTGTTGTGAGTGGCTAGTGTGTGAGGTGGCTAGTGTGTGAGGTGGCTAGTGTGTGAGTGGTAGTGTGTGAGTGGCTAGTGTTGTGAGTGGCTAGTGTTGTGAGTGGCTAGTGTTGTGAGTGGCTAGTGTTGTGAGTGGCTAGTGTTGTGAGTGGCTAGTGTTGTGAGTGGCTAGTGTGTGAGTGGTAGTGTGTGAGTGGCTAGTGTTGTGAGTGGCTAGAGTGTGAGTGGCTAGTGTTGTGAGTGGCTAGTGTTGTGAGTGGCTAGTGTTGTGAGTGGCTAGTGTTGTGAGTGGCTAGTGTTGTGAGTGGCTAGAGTGTGAGTGGCTAGTGTGTGAGTGGTAGTGTGTGAGTGGCTAGAGTGTGAGTGGCTAGTGTTGTGAGTGGCTAGAGTGTGAGTGGCTAGTGTTGTGAGTGGCTAGAGTGTGAGTGGCTAGTGTGTGAGTGGTAGAGTGTGAGTGGCTAGTGTGTGAGTGGCTAGTGTTGTGAGTGGCTAGAGTGTGAGTGGCTAGTGTTGTGAGTGGCTAGAGTGTGAGTGGCTAGTGTTGTGAGTGGCTAGAGTGTGAGTGGCTAGTGTGTGAGTGGCTAGTGTTGTGAGTGGCTAGTGTGTGAGTGGTAGTGTGTGAGTGGCTAGTGTTGTGAGTGGCTAGTGTTGTGAGTGGCTAGTGTGTGAGTGGCTAGTGTTGTGAGTGGCTAGAGTGTGAGTGGCTAGAGTGTGAGTGGCTAGTGTGTGAGTGGCTAGAGTGTGAGTGGCTAGTGTTGTGAGTGGCTAGAGTGTGAGTGGCTAGTGTTGTGAGTGGCTAGTGTGTGAGTGGTAGTGTGTGAGTGGCTAGAGTGTGAGTGGCTAGTGTGTGAGTGGTAGAGTGTGAGTGGCTAGTGTTGTGAGTGGCTAGTGTTGTGAGTGGCTAGTGTTGTGAGTGGCTAGTGTTGTGAGTGGCTAGTGTGTGAGTGGTAGTGTGTGAGTGGCTAGAGTGTGAGTGGCTAGTGTGTGAGTGGTAGTGTGTGAGTGGCTAGTGTTGTGAGTGGCTAGTGTTGTGAGTGGCTAGTGTTGTGAGTGGCTAGAGTGTGAGTGGCTAGTGTGTGAGTGGCTAGTGTTGTGAGTGGCTAGTGTTGTGAGTGGCTAGTGTGTGAGTGGCTAGTGTTGTGAGTGGCTAGAGTGTGAGTGGCTAGTGTTGTGAGTGGCTAGTGTGTGAGTGGCTAGTGTGTGAGTGGTAGAGTGTGAGTGGCTAGTGTTGTGAGTGGCTAGTGTTGTGAGTGGCTAGTGTTGTGAGTGGCTAGAGTGTGAGTGGCTAGTGTTGTGAGTGGCTAGTGTTGTGAGTGGCTAGTGTTGTGAGTGGCTAGTGTTGTGAGTGGCTAGAGTGTGAGTGGCTAGTGTGTGAGTGGCTAGTGTGTGAGTGGCTAGAGTGTGAGTGGCTAGTGTTGTGAGTGGCTAGAGTGTGAGTGGCTAGTGTTGTGAGTGGCTAGTGTTGTGAGTGGCTAGTGTTGTGAGTGGCTAGTGTTGTGAGTGGCTAGTGTGTGAGTGGCTAGTGTTGTGAGTGGCTAGTGTTGTGAGTGGCTAGTGTTGTGAGTGGCTAGTGTGTGAGGTGGCTAGTGTGTGAGTGGCTAGAGTGTGAGTGGCTAGTGTGTGAGGTGGCTAGTGTGTGAGTGGCTAGAGTGTGAGTGGCTAGTGTGTGAGGTGGCTAGTGTGTGAGGTGGCTAGTGTGTGAGGTGGCTAGTGTGTGAGTGGTAGTGTGTGAGTGGCTAGTGTGTGAGTGGTAGTGTGTGAGTGGCTAGTGTGTGAGTGGTAGTGTGTGAGTGGCTAGTGTGTGAGGTGGCTAGTGTGTGAGTGGCTAGTGTGTGAGTGGTAGTGTGTGAGTGGCTAGAGTGTGAGTGGCTAGTGTGTGAGTGGCTAGTGTTGTGAGTGGCTAGTGTGTGAGTGGCTAGTGTTGTGAGTGGCTAGAGTGTGAGTGGCTAGAGTGTGAGTGGCTAGTGTTGTGAGTGGCTAGTGTGTGAGTGGTAGTGTGTGAGTGGCTAGTGTGTGAGTGGTAGTGTGTGAGTGGCTAGTGTTGTGAGTGGCTAGTGTTGTGAGTGGCTAGTGTTGTGAGTGGCTAGAGTGTGAGTGGCTAGTGTTGTGAGTGGCTAGTGTTGTGAGTGGCTAGTGTTGTGAGTGGCTAGTGTTGTGAGTGGCTAGAGTGTGAGTGGCTAGTGTTGTGAGTGGCTAGTGTGTGAGTGGCTAGAGTGTGAGTGGCTAGTGTTGTGAGTGGCTAGAGTGTGAGTGGCTAGTGTTGTGAGTGGCTAGTGTTGTGAGTGGCTAGTGTTGTGAGTGGCTAGTGTGTGAGTGGCTAGTGTTGTGAGTGGCTAGAGTGTGAGTGGCTAGAGTGTGAGTGGCTAGTGTTGTGAGTGGCTAGAGTGTGAGTGGCTAGTGTTGTGAGTGGCTAGTGTTGTGAGTGGCTAGTGTTGTGAGTGGCTAGAGTGTGAGTGGCTAGTGTTGTGAGTGGCTAGAGTGTGAGTGGCTAGTGTGTGAGTGGTAGTGTGTGAGTGGCTAGTGTGTGAGTGGCTAGAGTGTGAGTGGCTAGTGTTGTGAGTGGCTAGAGTGTGAGTGGCTAGAGTGTGAGTGGCTAGTGTTGTGAGTGGCTAGAGTGTGAGTGGCTAGAGTGTGAGTGGCTAGTGTTGTGAGTGGCTAGAGTGTGAGTGGCTAGTGTTGTGAGTGGCTAGAGTGTGAGTGGCTAGTGTTGTGAGTGGCTAGAGTGTGAGTGGCTAGAGTGTGAGTGGCTAGTGTTGTGAGTGGCTAGTGTTGTGAGTGGCTAGTGTTGTGAGTGGCTAGTGTTGTGAGTGGCTAGTGTTGTGAGTGGCTAGTGTTGTGAGTGGCTAGTGTTGTGAGTGGCTAGTGTGTGAGGTGGCTAGTGTGTGAGTGGCTAGTGTGTGAGTGGCTAGTGTTGTGAGTGGCTAGAGTGTGAGTGGCTAGTGTGTGAGTGGTAGTGTGTGAGTGGCTAGTGTTGTGAGTGGCTAGTGTTGTGAGTGGCTAGTGTTGTGAGTGGCTAGAGTGTGAGTGGCTAGTGTTGTGAGTGGCTAGAGTGTGAGTGGCTAGTGTGTGAGTGGCTAGTGTTGTGAGTGGCTAGTGTTGTGAGTGGCTAGAGTGTGAGTGGCTAGTGTGTGAGGTGGCTAGTGTGTGAGGTGGCTAGTGTGTGAGTGGCTAGTGTTGTGAGTGGCTAGTGTTGTGAGTGGCTAGTGTTGTGAGTGGCTAGTGTGTGAGTGGCTAGTGTGTGAGTGGCTAGTGTGTGAGTGGTAGTGTGTGAGTGGCTAGTGTTGTGAGTGGCTAGTGTGTGAGGTGGCTAGTGTGTGAGTGGCTAGAGTGTGAGTGGCTAGTGTGTGAGTGGCTAGTGTGTGAGTGGCTAGAGTGTGAGTGGCTAGTGTTGTGAGTGGCTAGTGTTGTGAGTGGCTAGAGTGTGAGTGGCTAGTGTGTGAGTGGTAGTGTGTGAGTGGCTAGAGTGTGAGTGGCTAGTGTTGTGAGTGGCTAGTGTTGTGAGTGGCTAGTGTTGTGAGTGGCTAGAGTGTGAGTGGCTAGTGTTGTGAGTGGCTAGTGTTGTGAGTGGCTAGTGTGTGAGTGGCTAGAGTGTGAGTGGCTAGTGTTGTGAGTGGCTAGTGTTGTGAGTGGCTAGAGTGTGAGTGGCTAGTGTGTGAGTGGTAGTGTGTGAGTGGTAGAGTGTGAGTGGCTAGTGTGTGAGGTGGCTAGTGTGTGAGTGGTAGAGTGTGAGTGGCTAGTGTTGTGAGTGGCTAGTGTGTGAGTGGTAGAGTGTGAGTGGCTAGTGTGTGAGTGGTAGAGTGTGAGTGGCTAGTGTGTGAGTGGTAGTGTGTGAGTGGCTAGAGTGTGAGTGGCTAGTGTGTGAGTGGTAGTGTGTGAGTGGCTAGAGTGTGAGTGGCTAGTGTGTGAGTGGCTAGAGTGTGAGTGGCTAGTGTGTGAGTGGTAGAGTGTGAGTGGCTAGTGTGTGAGTGGTAGTGTGTGAGTGGTAGTGTGTGAGTGGCTAGTGTTGTGAGTGGCTAGAGTGTGAGTGGCTAGTGTTGTGAGTGGCTAGAGTGTGAGTGGCTAGTGTGTGAGGTGGCTAGTGTGTGAGGTGGCTAGTGTGTGAGTGGTAGTGTGTGAGTGGTAGAGTGTGAGTGGCTAGTGTGTGAGTGGTAGTGTGTGAGTGGCTAGAGTGTGAGTGGCTAGAGTGTGAGTGGCTAGTGTTGTGAGTGGCTAGAGTGTGAGTGGCTAGTGTGTGAGTGGCTAGAGTGTGAGTGGCTAGTGTGTGAGTGGCTAGAGTGTGAGTGGCTAGTGTTGTGAGTAGCTAGTGTGTGAGTGGCTAGTGTGTGAGTGGCTAGTGTGTGAGTGGCTAGTGTGTGAGTGGCTAGTGTGTGAGTGGCTAGTGTGTGAGTGGCTAGTGTGTGAGTGGCTAGAGTGTGAGTGGCTAGTGTGTGAGTGGCTAGTGTGTGAGTGGCTAGTGTGTGAGTGGCTAGAGTGTGAGTGGCTAGTGTGTGAGTGGCTAGTGTGTGAGTGGCTAGTGTGTGAGTGGCTAGAGTGTGAGTGGCTAGTGTGTGAGTGGCTAGTGTGTGAGTGGCTAGTGTGTGAGTGGCTAGTGTGTGAGTGGCTAGTGTGTGAGTGGCTAGTGTGTGAGTGGCTAGTGTGTGAGTGGCTAGTGTGTGAGTGGCTAGTGTGTGAGTGGCTAGAGTGTGAGTGGCTAGTGTGTGAGTGGCTAGTGTGTGAGTGGCTAGAGTGTGAGTGGCTAGTGTGTGAGTGGCTAGTGTGTGAGTGGCTAGTGTGTGAGTGGCTAGTGTGTGAGTGGCTAGTGTGTGAGTGGCTAGAGTGTGAGTGGCTAGTGTGTGAGTGGCTAGTGTGTGAGTGGCTAGAGTGTGAGTGGCTAGTGTGTGAGTGGCTAGTGTGTGAGTGGCTAGTGTGTGAGTGGCTAGTGTGTGAGTGGCTAGTGTGTGAGTGGCTAGAGTGTGAGTGGCTAGTGTGTGAGTGGCTAGTGTGTGAGTGGCTAGAGTGTGAGTGGCTAGTGTGTGAGTGGCTAGTGTGTGAGTGGCTAGTGTGTGAGGGTTGAGTGCCAATATTACCACCATATCCTTCCCCCCCCCCCCCACACACGCCCCACCACCCCCCATTCCCCCAACCATGGGGTATGCGGGCGGTGGGCACACACACACACACACACACACACACACACACACACACACACACACACACACACACACACACACACACACACACACACACACACACACACACACACACACACACATACACACACACACACACACACACACACACACACACACACAACACACACACACACACACACACACACATACACACACACACACACACACACACACATACACACACACACACACACACACACACACACACACACACACACACATACACACACACACACACACACACACACACACACATACACACACACACACACACACACACACACACATACACACACACACACACACATACACACACACACACACACACACACACATACATACACACACACACACACACACATACACACACACACACACACACACACACACACACACACACACACACATACACACACACACACACACATACACACACACACACACACACACACACATACATACACACACACACACACACACACATACACACACACACACACACACACACACACACACACACACACACACACATACACACACACACACACACACACACACATACATACACACACATACACACACACACACACACACACACACATACACACACACACACACACACACACACACATACACACACACACACACACACACACACAAAGAAGAGAGAGAGAGAGAGAGAGAGAGAGAGAGAGAGAGAGAGAGAGAGAGAGAGAGAGAGAGAGAGAGAGCAAAAAAAAAAAAAAAATATATATATATATATATATATATATATATATATATATATATATATATATATATATACACACACACGCAATGTTTATATAGGTTCTGAAGATGTGTATAATGGCCTCTCACATGTATATAGGTCGTTAATGAGGTCTGAACTGAATTTTCAGAGGATCTCGCACTTACTGAATTAAAAGAAAATAATGAAAAACTCCTAAAAAAATTATGAAAATAAATAGATTTTTATTGATTTACAGGAATTAAAAATCTGGAAATTAAATACAAAAAATTATGAAAACGAAATTTTTTATTGATTTACCGGAATTAAAAATCTGGAAATTAAATACAAAAAATTATGAAAATGAATTTTTATTGATTTACAGGAATTAAAAATTTGGAAATTAAAAAAAATATGAAAATGAATTTTTATTGATTTACAGGAATTAAAAATTTGGAAATTAAAAAAGATAAATTATGAAAATGAATTTTTATTGATTTACAGGAATTAAAAATTTGGAAATTAAAAAAAATTATGAAAATGAATTTTTATGGATTTACAGGAATTAAAAATCTGTAAATTAAAGAGAGATTTTTTATGAAGTGTTGATACTTATAAATTTTTAAGTGTAAAGTGACCGTAAAGTATCTTTGGTAAGATGGAATGAACATTGTTGATGCCACTTACAAGTAACATGGAAAGTATAAGTTTGAGGAAGATTCAAGAAAAGTGAAGTGGGAAGAAAAATTAACCAATTTTTTTTTTTTTTGTGTTTGTGTTTATCGAGTTCTCCTGAGTGGCCCTATCGTGTGGCCCTGTCGTGTGGCCCTGGGTCGTCCTATAGCTTCCTCGGCCCCTGGGAAAGTGGCCATGGGCCCTAATGCATTGACTGTGGCCCCGGGAGAGTGGCCATATGCAGTGATGCATTAACTGTGGCCCTCTGGGGGAAAGTGGCCATAGACGTTGATGCATTAACTGTGGCCCCCTGGGGAAAAGTGGCCATAGACGTTGATGCATTAACTGTGGCCCCCTGGGGGAAAAGTGGCCATAGACGTTGATGCATTAACTGTGGCCCCCTGGGGGAAAAGTGGCCATAGACATTGATGCATTAACTGTGGCCCCCTGGGGGAAAAGTGGCCATAGACGTTGATGCATTAACTGTGGCCCCCTGGGGGAAAAGTGGCCATAGACATTGATGCATTAACTGTGGCCCCTGGGGGAAAAGTGGCCATAGACGGCGGTGCAGTAACTGTGGCCCCCCCTGTGGGGAAAAGTGGCCATATAGAGAGTGATCTGTGTCCCTCGTGGTCCAGGACAGTGGGCCAGATGCAGGCGCGTGGCCACGGACCACAGTCTTCCCTGACACAACCATGTGTCTTAGCTTACGACATTTTGCCGACCTGTTCAATTGTAAGTTGAGGTGGGGGGGGGGGGGGGCGGTATGGCCCAGTATAGAGAGGTATTGCCCCAGGGTAGGGGGAAATTGCCCCCAGGGTAGGGGAGAAATTGCCCCCAGGGTAGGGGGAGATTGGCCCTGGGTAGAGGGGAATTGGCCCATGGTAGGGGAGATATTGCCCCCAGGGTAAGGAGAGAAATTGCCCCAGGGTAAGGAGAGAAATTGCCCCAGGGTAAGGAGAGAAATTGTCCCAGGGTAAGGAGAGAAATTGCCCCAGGGTAAGGGGAGAAATTTGCCCCAGGGTAGGGGAGAAATTGCCCCAGGGTAAGGAGAGAAATTGCCCCAGGGTAAGGAGAGAAATTGCCCTAGGGTAAGGAGAGAAATTGCCCCAGGGTAAGGAGAGAAATTGCCCCAGGGTAGGGGAGAAATTGCCCCCAGGGTAGGGGAGAAATTGCCCCCAGGGTAGGGAGAAATTGGCCTAGAGTAGGGGAGAAATTGCCCCAGGGTAGGGGGAGAAATTGACCCCAGGGTAGGGGAGAAATTAACCCCAGGGTAGAGGAGAAATTGACCCCAGGGTAGGGGAGAAATTGCCCCAGGGTAAGGGAGAAATTAACCCCAGGGTAGGGGAGAAATTGCCCCAGGGTAGGGGAGAAATTGCCCCCAGGGTAAGGAGAGAAATTGCCCCCAGGGTAGGGGAGAAATTGCCCCAGGGTAGGGGTGAAATTGCCCCAGGGTAAGGAGAGAAATTGCCCCAGGGTAAGGAGAGAAATTGCCCCAGGGTAAGGAGAGAAATTGCCCCAGGGTAAGGAGAGAAATTGACCCAGGGTAAGGAGAGAAATTGCCCCAGGGTAGGGGAGAAATTGCCCCAGGGTAAGGAGAGAAATTGCCCCAGGGTAAGGGGAGAAATTAACCCCAGGGTAGGGGAGAAATTGCCCCAGGGTAAGGAGAGAAATTGCCCCAGGGTAAGGGGAAGAGCAGGTTATAGTAAGGAGGTTATAAAATATGGACTTGTGCACCACATTAATTATTGGTAAATAACCTTTAGAATAAACATTATATTGTGTGTGTTATACATTAAGGGGGCCAGTGAATGACCTGGTTATACATTAAGGGGGCCAGTGAATGACCTGGTTATACATTAAGGGGGCCAGTGAATGACCTGGTTATACATTAAGAGGGCCAGTGAATGACCTGGTTATACAGTAAGGGGGCCAGTGAATGACCTGGTTATACATTAAGGGGGCCAGTGAATGACCTGGTTATACATTAAGAGGGCCAGTGAATGACCTGGTTATACAGTAAGGGGGCCAGTGAATGACCTGGTTATACATTAAGGGGGCCAGTGAATGACCTGGTTATACATTAAGGGGGCCAGTGAATGACCTGGTTATACATTAAGGGGGCCAGTGAATGACCTGGTTATACAGTAAGGGGGCCAGTGAATGACCTGGTTATACATTAAGGGGGCCAGTGAATGACCTGGTTATACATTAAGGGGGCCAGTGAATGACCTGGTTATACATTAAGGGGGCCAGTGAATGACCTGGTTATACATTAAGGGGCCAGTGAATGACCTGGTTATACATTAAGAGGGCCAGTGAATGACCTGGTTATACATTAAGGGGGCCAGTGAATGACCTGGTTATACATTAAGGGGGCCAGTGAATGACCTGGTTATACATTAAGGGGGCCAGTGAATGACCTGGTTATACATTAAGGGGTCCAGTGAATGACCTGGTTATACAGTAAGGGGGCCAGTGAATGACCTGGTTATACATTAAGGGGGCCAGTGAATGACCTGGTTATACATTAAGGGGGCCAGTGAATGACCTGGTTATACATTAAGGGGGCCAGTGAATGACCTGGTTATACATTAAGGGGGCCAGTGAATGACCTGGTTATACAGTAAGGGGGCCAGTGAATGACCTGGTTATACAGTAAGGGGGCCAGTGAATGACCTGGTTATACATTAAGGGGGCCAGTGAATGACCGCCTCTCCCAAGTAAATGAGAGAGAGAGAGAGAGAGAGAGAGAGAGAGAGAGAGAGAGAGAGAGAGAGAGAGAGAGAGAGGAGAGAGATTCCCTCTCCCAAACTACCCATTCACTGGCGTGTTAACATGAAGCTCCCGGGTTAGATAGGGTTTTTTTAACCCCAGTTTAGGGTTTAATAAACCACTTGGGTCGCTTATGTGTAAGGCAAGTTCCACCTGGTGTAGGTTTATGTACGTCTGTATGTACACTGTGTGCACAAGTGGTGTACACATTTTGTTTTGCGTACATATGTATGCTTTATGTATGTGCACATATTCACATATTTAGATGGTGTGCGTATATGTAGTGTTGGCGGTAAGGGCCCATGTACGCTGTTTGCACATATGTAGTGTATTCACATATGAAGGCTCTGTATACATAGAGTGTGTACATATGTAGGTTGTGTGCCCTTTACATATTTACTGTGCACCTGTGTATGTAGGCTAAGTAAATATATACGTTAGCTATTTGCTCACACACAGCGTATATATATATATATATATATATATATATATATATATATATATATATATATATATATATATATATATATATATATATATATATAAGTTGTTTACATGTATATGTCGCTTGTGTCAATGTATATCAGTTATGTATTAGTAAATATATGGTCTATGTGCACTGGTATGTAGACTACACGCGTCTATGTATGTATATGTAGGCTTCGTGCACATATGTAGGCACTGATATGTAGACTATATATATATATATATATATATATATATATATATATATATATATATTGCTTTGTCGCTGTTTCCCGCGTTAGCGAGGTAGCGCAAGGAAACAGACGAAAGAATGGCCCAACCCACCCACATACACATGTATATACATACACGTCCACACACGCAAATATACATACCTATACATCTCAATGTACACATATATATACACACACAGACGTATACATATATGCACATGTACATAATTCATACTGTCTGCCTTTATTCATTCCCATCGCCACCCCGCCACACGTGAAATAACATCCCCCTCCCCCCGCATGTGTGCGAGGTAGCGCTAGGAAAGGACAACAAAGGCCACATTCGTTCACACTCAGTCTCTAGCTGTCATGTAATAATGCACCGAAACCACAGCTCCCTTTCCACATCTAGGCCCCACACAACTTTCCATGGTTTACCCCAGACGCTTCACATGCCCTGGTTCAATCCATTGGCAGCACGTCGACCCCGGTTTACCACATCGTTCCAATTCACTCTATTCCTTGCACGCCTTTCACCCTCCTGCATGTTCAGGCCCTGATCACTCAAAATCTTTTTCACTCCATCTTTCCACCTCCAATTTGGTCTCCTACTTCTCGTTCCCTCCACCTCTGACACATATATCCTCTTTATCAATCTTTCCTCACTCATTCTCTCCATGTGACCAAACCATTTCAAAACACCCTCTTCTGCTCTCTCAACCACGCTCTTTTTATTACCACACATCTCTCTTACCCTTACGTTACTTACTCGATCAAACCACCTCACACCACACATTGTCCTCAAACATCTCATTTCCAGCACATCCATCCTCCTGCGCACAACTCTATCCATAGCCCACGCCTCGCAACCATACAACATTGTTGGAACCACTATTCCTTCAAACATACCCATATTTGCTTTCCGAGATAATGTTCTCGACTTTCACACATTCTTCAAGGCCCTCAGAACTTTCGCCCCCTCCCCCACTTTATGACACTTCCGCTTCCATGGTTCCATCCGCTGCCAAATCCACTCCCAGATATCTAAAACACTTTACTTCCTCCAGTTTTTCCCCATTCAAACTTACCTCCCAATTGACTTGACCCTCAACCCTACTGTACCTAATAACCTTGCTCTTATTCACATTTACTCTTAACTTTCTTCTTCCACACACTTTACCAAACTCAGTCACCAGCTTCTGCAGTTTCTCACATGAATCAGCCACCAGCGCTGTATCATCAGCGAACAACTGACTCACTTCCCAAGCTCTCTCATCCCCAACAGACTTCATACTTGCCCCTCTTTCCAAAACTCTTCCATTCACCTCCCTAACAACCCCATCCATAAACAAATTAAACAACCATGGAGACATCACACACCCCTGCCGCAAACCTACATTCACTGAGAACCAGTCACTTTCCTCTCTTCCTACACGTACACATGCCTTACATCCTCGATAAAAACTTTTCACTGCTTCTAATAACTTGCCTCCCACACCATATATTCTTAATACCTTCCACAGAGCATCTCTATCAACTCTATCATATGCCTTCTCCAGATCCATAAATGCTACATACAAATCCATTTGCTTTTCTAAGTATTTCTCACATACATTCTTCAAAGCAAACACCTGATCCACACATCCTCTACCACTTCTGAAACCACACTGCTCTTCCCCAATCTGATGCTCTGTACATGCCTTCACCCTCTCAATCAATACCCTCCCATATAATTTACCAGGAATACTCAACAAACTTATACCTCTGTAATTTGAGCACTCACTCTTATCCCCTTTGCCTTTGTACAATGGCACTATGCAAGCATTCCGCCAATCTTCAGGCACCTCATCATGAGTCATACATACATTAAATAACCTTACCAACCAGTCAACAATACAGTCACCCCCTTTTTTTGATAAATTCCACTGCAGTACCATCCAAACCCGCTGCCTTGCCGGCTTTCATCTTCCGCAAAGCTTTTACTACCTCTTCTCTGTTTACCAAATCGTTATCCCTAACCCTCTCACTTTGCACACCACCTCGACCAAAATACCCTATATCTGCCACTCTATCATCAAACACATTCAACAAACCTTCAAAATACTCACTCCATCTCCTTCTCACATCACCACTACTTGTTATCACCTCCCCATTAGCCCCCTTCACCGAAGTTCCCATTTGTTCCCTTGTCATACGCACTTTATTTACCTCCTTCCAAAACATCTTTTTATTCTCCCTAAAATTTACTGATAGTCTCTCACCTCAACTCTCATTTGCCCTCTTTTTCACCTCTTGCACCTTTCTCTTGACCTCCTGCCTCTTTCTTATATACATCTCCCACTCAATTGCATTTTTTCCCTGCAAAAATCGTCCAAATGCCTCTCTCTTCTCTTTCACTAATACTCTTACTTCTTCATCCCACCACTCACTACCCTTTCTAATCAACCCACCTCCCACTCTTCTCATGCCACAAGCATCTTTTGCGCAATCCATCACTGATTCCCTAAATACATCCCATTCCTCCCCCACTCCCCTTACTTCCTTTGTTCTCACCTTTTTCCATTCTGTACTCAGTCGCTCCTGGTACTTCCTCACACAAGTCTCCATCCTAAGCTCACTTACTCTCAACTCTCTCTTCACCCTAACATTCTCTCTTCTTTTCTGAAAACCTCTACAAATCTTCACCTTAGCCTCCACAAGATAATGATCAGACATCCCTCAAGTTGCACCTCTCAGCACATTAACATCCAGAAATCTCTCTTTCGCACGCCTGTCAATTAACACGTAATCCAATAACGCTCTCTGGCCATCTCTCCTACTTACATACGTATACTTATGTATATCTCGCTTTTTAAACCAGGTATTCCCAATCACCAGTCCTTTTTCAGCACATAAATCTACAAGCTCTTCACCATTTCCATTTACAACACTGAACACCCCATGTATACCAATTATTCCCTCAACTGCCACATTACTCACCTTTGCATTCAAATCACCCATCACTATAACCCGGTCTCGTGCATCAAAACTACTAACACACTCATTCAGCTGCTCCCAAAACACTTGCCTCTCATGATCTTTCTTCTCATGCCCAGGTGCATATGCACCAATAATCACCCATCTCTCTCCATCCACTTTCAGTTTTACTCATATCAGTCTAGAGTTTACTTTCTTACACTCTATTACATACTCCCACAACTCCTGATTCAGGAGTAGTGCTACTCCTTCCCTTGCTCTTGTCCTCTCACTAACCCCTGACTTTACTCCCAAGACATTCCCAAACCACTCTTCCCCTTTACCCTTGAGCTTCGTTTCACTCAGAGCCAAAACATCCAGGTTCCTTTCCTCAAACATACTACCTATCTCTCCCTTTTTCTCTCATCTTGGTTACATCCACACACATTTGATGCATATGTATATGTAGTCTTCGTGCACATATGTAGGCACGGTATGTAGGCTCCGCCCACTTGTATATGTAGACTGAGGTTTGCCAACTTTCCACTGTGTTTGCAGGTCGAGCCGGTCGACGGAACAGCGGCGGTAGCGAGGAGGGGCCGACCCCCCCAGTCAAAAGCCAGGCCAGGTTCGAGGACGCGGCCACCCTGCAATCTAATTGGTCGCCGCCCCAACACTACAGCCAATTGGAAGCCCCCACGGCGCCCCGCGTGGACCAATCGGAGGCCCCGACGTCGGCGCGGGAGAGCCAATCAGCGGCCGTGAAAACGTTGAAGGAGGAGATCAACGTTGCCCAGAGCGAACGTGCCAAAAACGTGCGCAGCCAGGGCGTCAGAGAAAACGGGAGCGCGCACGACGCGAGGGAAGACGTCAGAAAACGGGAGATGGTCGCCCTTGAGAGGAAGGAAGAGGCCGACTTGATCGTGAGCGAGAGTGTTGTCCTCAAAGATGTCGGGAAGGAGAAAGATATTATTGACCCGACGCCCGAACCCGTGACCAAACCCGACCTTAGTGACCTGTACAGTGTGGTGGGCCGGGCGGAAGACCGACCTAAGAAGCACGCCCAGTCCAAGGAGACGTCGGAGGAAGTCAATGCTAAACTGAAGGAGTCGTCCTCGTGCTTCGTCTCGCTGGGTCCTCGCGAGACGTGCCAGTTGCGAGACCCGAGCAAGGAAGAGGAGGAGGAGGAGGAGGAGGAGGAGGGCGAGAGAAAACGGGAGGAGGGCGAGAGAAAATGGGAGGAGGGCGAGAGAAAATGGGAGGAGGGCGAGAGAAAACGGGAGGAGGGCGAGAGAAAACGGGAGGAGGGCGAGAGAAAACGGGAGGAGGGCGAGAGAAAACGGGAGGAGGGCGAGAGAAAACGGGAGGAGGGCGAGAGAAAACGGGAGGAGCTCCTGGAGGTGCGCAGGAGGAGGGAGAAGGGGGAGTCGCCCCAGCGGGGGGTCAGAGCGAGGTACACAGACGCGAGACCGAGAGAAGGAGGCAGCGAGGACAGTAGGGACGCGAGGCCACACCGCGAGGACAGCAGGGACGCGAGGCCACACCGCGAGGACAGCAGGGACGCGAGGCCACATCGCGAGGACAGTAGGGACGCGAGGCCACACCGCGAGGACAGTAGGGACGCGAGGCCACACCGCGAGGACAGCAGGGACGCGAGGCCACACCGCGAGGACAGCAGGGACGCGAGGCCACACCGCGAGGACAGCAGGGACGCGAGGCCACACCGCGAGGACAGTAGGGACGCGAGGCCACACCGCGAGGAGAGCAGGGACGCGAGGCCACACCGCGAGGACAGCAGGGACGCGAGGCCACACCGCGAGGACAGCAGGGACGCGAGGCCACACCGCGAGGACAGCAGGGACGCGAGGCCACACCGCGAGGACAGCAGGGACCACAGGGTGAGCAGTGGGTCTCCGTGGCGAGACAGTAATGAGGAGGTGGGCCACAGAGCCGGGAATGAGGAGTTGCGAGAGAGGAGCAAGTCGAGGGACAAACCACTCAGGAAGGCACGAGAGACGAGAGTCAAGGAAAGAAAACGGGAGACGGGTTGTGGGCGGGGCGAGCTGGCCCAGGAGAGTGGGCGGACCACCCCGCCCCCGCCACAGACCACGCCCACAACGGAGGAGGAGGAGGAGGCGTGTGGGGCGCGGGGAGCCGACGTGGTGGTGGGCGGCGTGTTGAACGCCCTTAGGGCCGAGACCGTGTATGTCTCGAGCTGCGAGGACGTCTCGCTCCTCGAGGACTACCACCTCAAGCTGGTCGAGGAGGAGGGGGGCCAGGTCAAGGAGGACCTCGAGCGGAGGCAGGACGAGGTGGAGGAGGAGGTGGAGGTCAAGGACGACAGAGACCCCGAGAAAGACGACCACGAACTCGGGGATCGAACCCAGACACGACGACAGCTCTTCCCCGATGTGGTAGCCCAGTGCGAGGCCCGAGCCCCTGGGGGAAAGGGGGACGATGGCGCCCCCAGGGTAGACGAAGCCCAGGTGGAGGAGCAAGAGCCCCCAGGGGTCATGACGCATGACCCTGACTTGTCCCAGGGGGAGGTCAAGGATGTGGTCCCACCTGGGGACTTAGAACCCCCGGGGGACAAGGTCGAGGGCCCAGAGAAGGTCCCCAGCCCGCCCTTGAGCCCCAGGGCGCAGTCCCTGGCCGCCCTGGACGCCCTGATCCACGGACGCCCACCCCAGGGGGCGGAGACGACCTCCCCTGGGGGACATGTTGCCACGGAGGAAGAGATCATGTACGACCACACGGTCATCTCTGCTCAACACAAGATACAGGTAAGTCTCCAGCTCCCCCAGGTCATGTATAACCAGGTCCCCCAGGTCATGACCTGTGGTGGACCTGCATCACCAGCTCCCCATGTATAACCAGCTCCCCAGGTCATGACCTGTACTGACCTGCATCACTAGCTGCCCCAGGTCATCACCTGTGAGCTCCCCCAGGTCCTGACCTGTGGTGGACCTGTATCACTAACTCCCCCAGGTCCTGACCTGCATCTAGCTCCCCCAGATCATGACCTGTGGTGGACCTGTATCACTAGCTGCCCCAGGTCCTGACCTGTGAGCTCCCCCAGGTCATGACCTGTAGTGGTCCTGGCTCCCCAGGTCCTGACCTGTGAGCTCCCCCAGGTCATGACCTGTAGTGGTCCTGGCTCTCCCAGGTCCTGACCTGTGAGCTCCCCCAGGCACAGGTAAGTCTACCCCCAGGTACGTAGATGGAAGGAGCAGGTCTGTGGTGCTCCCGACGCGCCTATTATATAGATGGAGAAGATGAGGGCACACATCCTCGCTACATAGATGGAAGTACCAGGTAAGCTCCCTCCTTCCTACATACGTAGATGGCATCGCTGGTAGATAATTACCTTCTCACTAGGTAGATAGATAGATAGATAGATAGATAGATAGTGGCGCTTGTAGATAGAAGGAAACCATGATGGAGTGTCGTACTCCAGGTTGATTTTCCCTCCCAATAGATCACATTGATCACGCCAGGGAGGGAGGGAACAGGCGATTAATGTTGCTGTGATTAAGTTGATCAGTTGA
>NC_092268.1:9974087-9979087 GCF_036320965.1 Panulirus ornatus
CCCACCCCTGGTGTTGTAAGTGGGTCATTACCCTCACCCCTGGTGTTGTAAGTGGGTCATTACCCCACCCCTGGTGTTGTAAGTGGGTCATTACCCTCACCCCTGGTGTTGTAAGTGGGTCATTACCCCCACCCCTGGTGTTGTAAGTGGGTCATTACCCTCCACCCCTGGTGTTGTAAGTGGGTCATTACCCCCACCCCTGGTGTTGTAAGTGGGTCATTACCCCCACCCCTGGTGTTGTAAGTGGGTCATTACCCCCACCCCTGGTGTTGTAAGTGGGTCATTACCCCCACCCCTGGTGTTGTAAGTGGGTCATTACCCCCACCCCTGGTGTTGTAAGTGGGTCATTACCCTCCACCCCTGGTGTTGTAAGTGGGTCATTACCCTCCACCCCTGGTGTTGTAAGTGGGTCATTACCCCCACCCCTGGTGTTGTAAGTGGGTCATTACCCCCCACCCCTGGTGTTGTAAGTGGGTCATTACCCCCACCCCTGGTGTTGTAAGTGGGTCATTACCCCCACCCCTGGTGTTGTAAGTGGGTCATTACCCCCACCCCTGGTGTTGTAAGTGGGTCATTACCCCCACCCCTGGTGTTGTAAGTGGGTCATTACCCCCACCCCTGGTGTTGTAAGTGGGTCATTACCCCCACCCCTGGTGTTGTAAGTGGGTCATTACCCCCACCCCTGGTGTTGTAAGTGGGTCATTACCCTCCACCCCTGGTGTTGTAAGTGGGTCATTACCCCCACCCCTGGTGTTGTAAGTGGGTCATTACCCTCCACCCCTGGTGTTGTAAGTGGGTCATTACCCCCACCCCTGGTGTTGTAAGTGGGTCATTACCCTCCACCCCTGGTGTTGTAAGTGGGTCATTACCCCCCACCCCTGGTGTTGTAAGTGGGTCATTATCCCCACCCCTGGTGTTATAAGTGGGTCATTACCCCCACCTCTGGTGTTGTAAGTGGGTCATTACCCCCCGCCCCTGGTGTTGTAAGTGGGTCATTACCCCACCCCTGGTGTTGTAAGTGGGTCATTACCCTCACCCCTGGTGTTGTAAGTGGGTCATTACCCCCACCCCTGGTGTTGTAAGTGGGTCATTACCCCCACCCCTGGTGTTGTAAGTGGGTCATTACCCCCACCCCTGGTGTTGTAAGTGGGTCATTACCCCCCACCCCTGGTGTTGTAAGTGGGTCATTACCCCCACCCCTGGTGTTGTAAGTGGGTCATTACCCCCACCCCTGGTGTTGTAAGTGGGTCATTACCCCCACCCCTGGTGTTCTAAGTGGGTCATTACCCCCCACCCCTGGTGTTGTAAGTGGGTCATTACCCCCACCCCTGGTGTTGTAAGTGGGTCATTACCCTCCACCCCTGGTGTTGTAAGTGGGTCATTACCCTCCACCCCTGGTGTTGTAAGTGGGTCATTACCCCCACCTCTGGTGTTGTAAGTGGGTCATTACCCCCACCCCTGGTGTTGTAAGTGGGTCATTACCCCCCACCCCTGGTGTTGTAAGTGGGTCATTACCCCCACCCCTGGTGTTGTAAGTGGGTCATTACCCTCCACCCCTGGTGTTGTAAGTGGGTCATTACCCCCTCCCCTGGTGTTGTAAGTGGGTCATTACCCCCACCCCTGGTGTTGTAAGTAGGTCATTACCCCCACCCCTGGTGTTGTAAGTGGGTCATTACCCTCCACCCCTGGTGTTGTAAGTGGGTCATTACCCTCCACCCCTGGTGTTGTAAGTGGGTCATTACCCCCACCCCTGGTGTTGTAAGTGGGTCATTACCCTCCACCCCTGGTGTTGTAAGTGGGTCATTACCCCCACCCCTGGTGTTGTAAGTGGGTCATTACCCCCACCCCTGGTGTTGTAAGTGGGTCATTACCCTCCACCCCTGGTGTTGTAAGTGGGTCATTACCCTCCACCCCTGGTGTTGTAAGTGGGTCATTACCCTCCACCCCTGGTGTTGTAAGTGGGTCATTACCCTCCACCCCTGGTGTTGTAAGTGGGTCATTACTCCCACCTCTGGTGTTGTAAGTGGGTCATTACCCTCCACCCCTGGTGTTGTAAGTGGGTCATTACCCCCACCCCTGGTGTTGTAAGTGGGTCATTACCCTCCACCCCTGGTGTTGTAAGTGGGTCATTACCCTCCACCCCTGGTGTTGTAAGTGGGTCATTACCCCCACCCCTGGTGTTGTAAGTGGGTCATTACCCTCCACCCCTGGTGTTGTAAGTGGGTCATTACCCCCACCCCTGGTGTTGTAAGTGGGTCATTACCCCCACCCCTGGTGTTGTAAGTGGGTCATTACCCTCCACCCCTTGTGTTGTAAGTGGGTCATTACCCTCCACCCCTGGTGTTGTAAGTGGGTCATTACCCTCCACCCCTGGTGTTGTAAGTGGGTCATTACCCTCCACCCCTGGTGTTGTAAGTGGGTCATTACTCCCACCTCTGGTGTTGTAAGTGGGTCATTACGCTCCACCCCTGGTGTTGTAAGTGGGTCATTACCCTCCACCCCTGGTGTTGTAAGTGGGTCATTACCCTCCACCCCTGGTGTTGTAAGTGGGTCATTACCCTCCACCCCTGGTGTTGTAAGTGGGTCATTACCCTCCACCCCTGGTGTTGTAAGTGGGTCATTACCCTCCACCCCTGGTGTTGTAAGTGTTGGAGAACTAGTGGGTCTTCAAAGAAAATGGTAGGCAGGCATCTGCGATCAATGACAGAAAACGGCAGACTGACGTCTTGAAAGAAAACGGCAGACTGACGTCTTAAATCGGCAGACTGACGTCTTGAAAGAAAACGCCAGACTGACGTCTTGAAAGAAAACGCCAGACTGACGTCATGAAAGAAAACGGCAGACTGACGTCTTGAAAGAAAACGGCAGACTGGTTGTAGGTGGGTGGGTGTAGAGAGAAGCCAGTGTGGTGGTGAACATGATGAACACAAGTGTGGTGGTGAACATGATGAACACAAGTGTGATGGTGAACATGATGAACACAAGTGTGGTGGTGAACATGAACACAGGTGTGGTGGTGAACATGATGAACACAAGTGTGGTGGTGAACATGAACACAAGTGTGATGGTGAACATGATGAACACAAGTGTGGTGGTGAACATGAACACAGGTGTGGTGGTGAACATGATGAACACAAGTGTGGTGGTGAACATGATGAACACAAGTGTGGTGGTGAACATGAACACAGGTGTGGTGGTGAACATGATGAACACAAGTGTGGTGGTGAACATGATGAACACAAGTGTGGAGGTGAACATGATGAACACAAGTGTGGTGGTGAACATGATGAACACAAGTGTGGAGGTGAACATGATGAACACAAGTGTGGTGGTGAACATGATGAACACAAGTGTGGTGGTGAACATGATGAACACAAGTGTGGTGGTGAACATGATGAACATAAGTGTGGTGGTGAACATGATGAACACAAGTGTGGTGGTGAACATGATGAACACAAGTGTGGTGGTGAACATGATGAACATAAGTGTGGTGGTGAACATGATGAACACAAGTGTGGAGGTGAACATGATGAACACAAGTGTGGTGGTGAACATGATGAACACAAGTGTGGTGGTGAACATGATGAACACAAGTGTGGTGGTGAACATGATGAACATAAGTGTGGTGGTGAACATGATGAACACAAGTGTGGTGGTGAACATGAACACAAGTGTGGTGGTGAACATGATGAACACAAGTGTGGTGGTGAACATGATGAACACAAGTGTGGTGGTGAACATGAACACAGGTGTGGTGGTGAACATGATGAACACAAGTGTGGTGAACATGATGAACAAAAGTGTGGTGGTGAACATGAGCACAAGTGTGGTGGTGAACATGATGAACACAAGTGTGGTGGTGAACATGAACACAGGTGTGGTGGTGAACATGATAAACACAGGTGTGGTGGTGAACATGATGAACACAAGTGTGGTGGTGAACATGATAAACACAGGTGTGGTGGTGAACATGATGAACACCAGTGTGGTGGCGAACATGAACACAAGTGTGGTGGTGAACATGATGAACACCAGTGTGGTGGTGAACATGAACACAAGTGTGGTGGTGAACATGATAAACACAGGTGTGGTGGTGAACATGATGAACACAAGTGTGGTGGTGAACATGATAAACACAGGTGTGGTGGTGAACATGATGAACACCAGTGTGGTGGTGAACATGAACACAAGTGTGGTGGTGAACATGATGAACACGTGTGGTGGTGAACATGATGAACACCAGTGTGGTGGTGAACATGATGAACACAGGTGTGGTGGTGAACATGATGAACACCAGTGTGGTGGTGAACATGATGAACACAGGTGTGGTGGTGAACATGAACACAGGTGTGGTGGTGAACATGATAAACACCAGTGTGGTGGTGAACATGATGAACACAAGTGTTGTGGTGAACATGATGAACACAAGTGTGGTGGTGAACATGATGAACACAAGTGAAAGAAAATGGAAAATGCAACGTTGCCATGTAATGAGGGCAGAGGGTGTCATCCCACAGAGGCAGTAGGGTGGAAAATACCAATCCCAGCGTGTGAAAGCATGACCCTTAGTGTCACATTGTAATGGAGAGTTGCAGTGTTCACACTCTTTGGCCATAACGGAGTGCACTAAGCTCAAAGTCCTGAACAATAACATAGGGTATTCGACCTTGTAAGAAGTATGTCAAATTTGCTGGCTTAAAATTTCGCGATGGGTCTCAATTTATTTTTTTTATCTTTGTTGTATTATTATTTACGTAAGTGTAATTGATAATATTCATATGAATACGTTGAAAGCTTATTGTATGATGTATTCTGGCGGTGTATGAGAGCGTAGTGTATGATGTATGGGTGTATGATGTATAATTAGGTGGAATTAGTGTATATTTTATTTTTCTAAAGCCAATTTATTTTAAGAATAGAAGATGTTAGGTTGAATTACTGGTTTGTTGTGAAACTTGAGCACGTAGCCTTGAAATGACCAGCACGACGGTACGACCGTC
>NC_092268.1:9989087-9994087 GCF_036320965.1 Panulirus ornatus
GCAGATATACTTTGGTGCGCAGGTATTCTTTGGTGCGAAGGTATACTTTGGTGCAAAGGTACACTTTGGTCCGAAGGTATACTTTGGTCCGAAGGTATACTTTGGTGCGAAGGTATACTCTCGTGGGCAGGTATACTTTGGTGCGAAGGTATACTTAGGTGCGAAGGTATACTTTGGTGCGAAGGTATACGTTGGTGCGAAGGTATACTTCGGTGCGCAGATATACTTAGGTGCCAAGGTATACTTTGGTGCGAAGGTATACTTTGGTATGAAGGTATACTTTGGTGCGAAGGTATACTTTGGTGCGAAGGTATACTTTGGTGCGAAGGTATACTTTGGTGCGCAGGTATACTTTGGTGCGCATGTATACTTTGGAAAACTATAGTTTTGAGAAAACGGGATACCTTGAATCATTTGAGGGGTGTGACCATTGTTCGAGGTAGTTAGGGGTGATTAAGAGAAAGAAGTAATTAGGGTTCATACACTGGGAAATTTAAATTACAATATAAACGAGACACATTTATTTATTAATAATACAAGAACGTTCAACATAATTGGATAACATTGAAGACTTAAGGTCAGTTATCTGGTTATTATATATCTGTAATTGGACTCTAAATAGGGAAAAAATAAAGCATGAAATATGTTTTTACTTAGGTAACTGATTTAAGAAAAGTAATTAAGTGACTAAGGAAAATTAAGGAAAGTAATTTAACTTTTTTTTTGTCTTGTTCTTCGAGAATGAACTTTTCTCGTACTGAACCTGCCAATTGTCATGTGTCATTACGTGTAGCCAGGTCACCTGACCTTCTTGCCTCACTAATTACCTTACTACCTTCCTAACCATGAGTGAGTGATCCGCCTGTTGTAACAACCCAATGAGCAACGACTGTTAGTAATGTTTGTAAGTCATTAGACTAAATGGCAGTAAAGTAGTAGATATTAAACGCCTTTTACTAACGTGAGTTTAAATTAAATGGCAGTAAAGTAGATTTTAAACGCCTTTTACTAACATGAGTTTAAATTAAATGGCAGTAAAGTAGATTTTAAACGCCTTTTACTAACGTGAGTTTAAATTAAATGCAAAAAATGCTCATTAAGATATTCCCAGCGTTTAAAAAGTAGAAAAAAGGAATATTTCGAAGATTAAATTCGAAAGAAATGCTTATTAAAACGTTCCCAGCGTTTAAAAAGTAGGAAAAGTATTTGTAGGAATTAATTTGAACGAAAAAATTATTAAAACGTTCACAGCGTTTATGATGTAGGAAAAAAAAAAAGTATTTTGAAGCTTAAACTCGAAAAAGATTGTCATTAAAACGTTGGCAGCGTTTAAAAAGATGAGAATATTTTGAAGATTAAATTTGAAAAAAAAATTTCATTTAAACTCCCAGCGTTTAAAAAGTAAACAAAAGGAGTATTTTGATTTTTAAATGCTTGTAAAGGCGTTGAATGGTGTTGCCATCTGGTCTAATTGGTCATAACGACCATTAGTGTAGTACTACAATGTGGCTCCTGTGAACATGATGTGTTGTCTGAATGACCTGGTCTGGTCGTTAGTGTTCAATGGAAGGCAAACTACTGTGACGAGTTCAATTGGTCGTTCCTGTTGGCGTTCGGGTTCAATTGCTCTCCATAGAACGAGCTGGTTATGATCAAAACAATTTGAACTTTAATGACAGTTTGAACTTGTTTGATTGCCTCTGCTTGCCTGGTGGCCAGTGTTCGTGATTATAAACACGAGTTTGCATGACTTAACGAGGTCGTTAGAGGTCAAACAATTGTCTACACATGATAATCTAACGATTATTATTTACTGGAAGTGAGTGTTGCCAGCAACGGAATTTTGTCGTGTTTTTAACTTCTGTTTTAAGATACAAGATACGAAAACATGTCTACCATGTTCTCACAGTTTTTGGGTTTAATATTGTCCCAAATGTTGACACTGGCTGGGATACGAACGGATGTCCCCAAATGGCATTTAATGGATAGTAGACACAATGGTGTGAGCCCCTGTTCAAGTCCACCATTACTGTGTTCGAATGCGTGGTCGACATTGTCCACAGTGTTGTCAGGCGGTGGGTACGAGCCGACCAGAGCGAGTGGGTGTGACACGTCAGGTACCGGATACGAACACCACGTCCTAACCCACCCCCACAACCCACCATAACCCACCACAACCCCTTCCCTTCCCCCCCCTACCCCTTCCTCCCGCGGTGTCACTCACCGGATACGAACGAATGCGTCGCCAGTGTTGTCATCAGCTGAGCCACGTGGTCCCCGGCGCTCCTATTGGCTGCTCCCGCTGCTGGCCGCCACGATGCCAGATGTCGCTGGCCCCAATACTCTTCATCCATTTATTGCGCCACGGTCATATGTCATCATTATTATCATCCTGTCCTCAGATATGAATATTAAAAAAAAGGCACTTGTGATTAGAAATAGGTGGTATCTTTTAGATATCAGGAAATAAAGAGATATAGATAATAGGAGCTTAAATAGTTAGTTAACGTATCCAGCACTGTATGGCAATTATACCTACGTGGCGTTGCCAGTAATGTAATTTCGGGATTTTATCTGGATTTGCCAGTCTTGCAATGACTCATATGACTACTTTAATAGCATTGATCAAGTGACCATTAGGTAGAAGTAACAACAGTGATTACAACACTAGAACTACTATTAATAACATCTGTTGTGGTTGTGTCAGTTGGTTGTATGATAAAGGGGAATAAAGGCGTAAAAAGAGAGTTAGTAAACAGGTTTGAGGGGATATAGTATTTGACTGGATCGATATCAGATGTCGCTGGTAAGCTCAATTACTAACTTTTTTATTTTTACTTTGATAGTTTTATAATGGTGCTTAGGGCGTCACGGTTGTGCAAAATGAGGAAAAATATGGAGAACCTGTTTAAAAAAAGCCGGGGGCTTTAGAAAAAGGGAAGACATTGATGGGAATAAAAGTTAAATGAAGGTATTATGTTAAATGATGCCATATTGACGTAGATTTTTCTTTTTTTTTACGTCCTGAGGCGAGAATTTTTTTTACGTCCTGAGGCGAGAATCTAAAGATGTTAAGAGACTATTTAAAACTCACCCTCACCCTCTCCCCCGTGTGTGATTGTCTTCATCCATTTAACCTCTGGAAACCCCATAAGTACGACAACTTAACTCCTAATGTACGACAATGTAAACACTTACGTACAACGTTTTAACTGCCTGCAGTACGATAACTACACCCGTTCTGGTACGTTTCTGTAATTAGGATGACTTTAATCTCATAAGATGTTTGTTAGAATAAGTGTTAGAACGTACCTTAGTGGAAGAGTCGTTAGAAAAACATATATTTGGAAGGTTTTGAGGGTTTCTTGGATGTATGATTTGATGTTTATTGTCGTTTGTTGTGTTGCTACCCGTTTTCTGTTGGACCCCCCCTCGCTCCGTGTTCTGTTGGACAGTGGCAGTTGTGGTGAAGGGAAGGTGGAATGGTTGTCATGCAGTTCTAGTGGCTCTTTGATTGGGGCTCCTGCGTTATCACCGCTGCGCTCCGTGCGCGGGAGCAGGGTAAGGTGGTCCTCATTTGGGAAGTGGATGGTTAAACGGGATAACTTTAATATTTACAGATTGTAAATGTGTATCTTTTTATGTAAATCATTCGTAAATAACAATATGAAATATGCAGTTTACAGACTTAGTCCACTCTGTAAGTTACATAGAAAATGTGAAAGTGACTTAAAGTGACTGAAGATAAGGGGAAAGTGACTGAAGAGAAGAGGAAAGTGACTGAAGATAAGGTGAAAGTGACTGAAGATAAGGGGAAAGCGACTGAAGATAAGGGGAAAGTGATTGAAGATAAGGGGAAAGCGACTGAAGATAAGGGGAAAGTGACTGAAGATAAGGTGAAAGTGACTGAAGAGAAGAGGAAAGTGACTGAAGATAAGGGGAAAGTGACTGAAGATAAGGGGAAAGTGACTGAAGATAAGGGGAAAGTGACTGAAGATAAGGGGAAAGTGACTGAAGATAAGGGGAAAGTGACTGAAGATAAGGGGAAAGTGACTGAAGAGAAGAGGAAAGTGACTGAAGATAAGGGGAAAGTGACTGAAGATAAGGTGAAAGTGACTGAAGAGAAGAGGAAAGTGACTGAAGATAAGGGGAAAGTGACTGAAGATAAGGGGAAAGTGACTGAAGATAAGGGGAAAGTGACTGAAGATAAGGGGAAAGTGACTGAAGATAAGGGGAAAGTGACTGAAGATAAGGGGAAAGTGACTGAAGATAAGGTGAAAGTGACTGAAGAGAAGAGGAAAGTGACTGAAGATAAGGGGAAAGTGACTGAAGATAAGGTGAAAGTGACTGAAGAGAAGAGGAAAGTGACTGAAGATAAGGGGAAAGTGACTGAAGATAAGGGGAAAGTGACTGAAGATAAGGTGAAAGTGACTGAAGATAAGGGGAAAGTGACTGAAGATAAGGGGAAAGTGACTGAAGATAAGGTGAAAGTGACTGAAGATAAGAGGAAAGTGACTGAAGATAAGGGGAAAGTGACTGAAGATAAGGGGAAAGTGAGTTAAGATAAGGGGAAAGTGACTGAAGATAAGGGGAAAGTGACTGAAGATAAGGGGAAAGTGACTGAAGATAAGGGGAAAGTGAGTGAAGATAAGGGGAAAGTGAGTGAAGATAAGGGGAAAGTGACTGAAGATAAGGGGAAAGTGACTGAAGATAAGGGGAAAGTGACTGAAGATAAGGGGAAAGTGACTGAAGATAAGGGGAAAGTGACTGAAGATAAGGGGAAAGTGACTGAAGATAAGGGGAAAGTGAGTGATAAAGATGAAGAAAACGAGAATCGTAGAGAAAACAGGAGCAAAGAACACGGCTTGCGGTACGCCAGTGTGGTGTTAGACCAAGCTAATGGTGTTAGATGAGGTGTTAGATGAGGTGTTAGGTGAGGTGTTAGATGAGGTGTTAGATGAGGTGTTAGATGAGGTGTTAGGTGAGGTGTTAGATGAGGT